>NW_018128115.1:91942-94440 GCF_001952655.1 Monopterus albus | reverse complement strand
GGGAATCTGAGTTAATGCAGCTTTAATAAATCGACCAGTGTCTCGAGCAGAGAAGGAGCATTGTCACGCTGCTTTTGGGTGTTTGTTTGTGTAGAGCGCTCAGGGTGGTGATTCGGTCCCTCAGATTCAGATCAGCCAATGAGGACACTCATAGGTGGAGGCCAATCAGCTCATGGCACCTGGAGAGAGGAAACAGAGCAAATAAAAACACAAGTAACAGTTGTTCAGCCCACCCCCTCCACCCTAACACCCAACTCACTGATACACAAAATAACATCACCTTCTCAACAACCTTGCATCCAACTACATCATAACCACACACCTGGATAAATTCCACCTACACCACCAACCTCCATCATGTTATTCAGTATGTCAGACCGCCAACCCCTTTACTCCACCTCCACTTACACCTCCAACGTCACCTTCCGCAGACATCAAATGGAGGTGGAGTTGCCAGTTCTGCAGCACTGAAGTGTGTCTGTGTGTGTGTTCAATCTGTAGGTGTATCGTAGAAACGGAGAACCTGGAGGAGCGAGTGGCAGTTGTTTCTCGGATCATCGAGATCCTGCAGGTTTTTCAGGAACTCAACAACTTTAATGGAGTTCTGGAGGTTGTCAGTGCCATGAACTCCTCACCAGTCTACAGACTGGACCACACCTTCGAGGTAACAACAACACAAGCATTCTGAAATACAAAGTCATGACTTCACTGTGAATTGTGACCTCACATGTTGTCTGGGGAGGCGACAGTGGTGCGGTGGATAGAGCAGCTGTCTCCCACCCGGAAGGTTCAAATCTCGTTGCCTGCAGTCCACATGTCAAAGTGTCCTTGGGCAAGACACTGAACCCCCCTTTATTGCCTGTGATGGCGGTGCATATGCACGCAGCAGCCTGGGGCCCTCAGCTCTAAACATAATTTTGTTGTACGTGTTACAATGACAATAAATAAAGCTTCTTCGTATAGACTGTTAGCGACCGTGACCACAGGATCCATTGGCATTTCATTTAGACTCTGCAGGAGATGATCGGTCGATGACAGCCAGCTCTGTGCTCAGCTCAACTCTTTCAAGACTGAAATTTACTGTGAAGATACAACAATCGATCAGCTGGAGATCGGAATTGACCGATTTTCAGCCGTGACCAGTGACTGGCCGATCAGTCTGAGATATCTGATTCTGTGCCTGTCAGATTTACCCCATGATGGTTCATGTTGCATACACAGCAGCACAGTCACGTCACACCTGCACACACAGTGTCGTGGGAAGTTTTTTTGTTTGGTTTTACTGTGAGTAAGAAAGACACAAAGCCTCCAATTTGTAATACATGTAAACTCAAATTAATATCACCTAGGAGTCTTGGAATATTTTTGGCTGTTATTTGGACCTGGCAATTATTTGTACACTTTGACATACAATATTCTGAGGTTCCCAAGTTTCTGCCCCAAGTGAAGGAGTGCAAGTATCTCGGGGACTTGTTAACGAGTGATGGGTAAAATTGAGTGTGAGATTGACAGGCGGATAGGGGTGGCAGCAGCAGTAATGCGGACGTTGTACGTTGTACCAGACCCTTGTGATAAAGGAGCTGAGCCTAAAGGCAAAGCTCTCAATTTACCAGTCAGCTCTACTCTCCAGCCCTCACCTATGTTCACAAGCTGTGGGTAGTGGCCAAAAGAATAAGATTGCGAAAACAAACAGGCGAAATGAGTTTGTGGGGTGGCTGGACTTAGCTTTAGACATAGGGTACGGGTTTCAGACATCCAGAAGGGACTTGGAGTAGAACTGCTGCTCCTTTGCATCAAAAAGAGCCAGTTGAGTTGGTTCGGGCATCTCATCAGGATGCCTCCAGGGCGCCTCCTTTTGGAGGTCTTCCAGGCGCATCCATCTGGTAGGAGACTTCAGGGCAGACCCAGAACATGCTGGAGAGATTATACATCTCATCTGGCCTGGGAACGCCTCGAAATCCTTCTAGAGGGGCTGAAACACATTGCCAGGGAGAGGGACGTCTGGACGACCTTACTGAACCTGCTGCTACTGTCATCAGACCCCGGATAAGTGGTAGAAAAATGAATGGATGGACATGCAGAATCAGAATCAGCTTTATTGGCCAGGTGTGACGGACACATGAGGAATTAGACTCAGGTACATCAGCTCTCAATGTGCAAAACAGTAAACCAACATAAGGCTGTGTAATATAACAAAATAGCAGTATTAACATCAACAAACAGTGCAAGCAATGCAGAATAAGCAGTATAAACAGACAGTAAACAATGCAGACAACAAAGGAATGTTCATTGAAATGAGATAAATAGGGATAAAATGGAGTACTTAAGAACTAGAGACCTGTACAAGTCTGTATAATCTATATGAGGTATGTTTACAGGTATTGCACTGAGGGTTATTGTCCAGTCATACTATCATTGGTCAAGTGTTCAGCAAAACGACAGCCTGGGGGAAGAAACTGTCCCTGTGCCTGGTTGTCTTAGTGCACAGTGACCTGTAA
>NW_018128115.1:80543-91302 GCF_001952655.1 Monopterus albus | reverse complement strand
TGTCCGGGATGATGGTGTTGAACGCTGAGCTGAAGTCCACGAAGATGGTAAATGGTCTTATACTTGTATAGTGCTTTTGTACGCTTTACAGCACACTCAAAGCGCTTTTACACTACTCGGCCATTCACCCATTCGCACTCCCAAACAGTCACACATACACACACTGGTGACATCACCAGGAGCAACTGGGGGTTCAGTGTCTTGCTCAAGGACACTTTGACATGTTGACTGGACAAGCTGGGAATTGAACCGCTAATCCTCCAGTTAGGAAACGATCCGCTCTACCTCCTGAGCCACAGCCGCCCAAAGAGGGCCTGTGCATAGGTCCCTGGGGAGTCGAGGTGTTGCATGATGTAATGCAATGCCATGTTCACTGCATCGTCCACTGACGTGTTTGCCCGGTAGGCGAACTGTAGGGGTCCAGCAGGGGGTCTACAATGTCCTTCAGGTGGGCCGACACCAGTCTTTCAAAGGACTTCATAACTACAGATGTCAGGGCGACAGGTCTGTAGTTGTTCAGTCCACTGATGGGGGGTTTCTTGGGGACTGGAATGATAGTGGAGCGTTTGAAGCAGGAGGGGACTTCACACAGCTCCAGTGACCTGTTGAAGATGAGTGTGAAGATGGGGGCCAGCTGATCAGCGCACACTTTCAAGCAGGAGGGGGGTCACGCCATCTGGGCCTGGAGCCTTTCTGATCTTTTGTCTTTTAAAGAGGCCACGCACATCCTTTTCACAGATCATTAGAGGTGGGGGGCTGGAGGGAAGGGTGGTGATTGTTGGGGGAGCAGCATGAGCAGCAAAATTCATGATCACGGACTCCTGATTAAGCCATGGAGGAACAACCATGAAAAGAATTTGGAACCACCAGCTGTCAAGAGATTGCACACACCCTGTCTACACTGAAAGCATAGCATCTCGTGCTCAAAGTCCTCCTGGATGTGTTCACTTGCGCATTGGAAGCAAAAAAACACAACACACAGAGGAGCCTACGGAAACATCTTGGAGAACAGAAAACTACGATCCAAAACTCAGAGTAGTAGACAATGAGTGAATGTCTGTTACGGCTGTTGTAACAGACTGATGTTTCTATTACCTATTGCATGGGGCTGGGGAATTAATAAAATGTTGTTTTCAATCACGATTTTTGGCTTCCAACGATTATAAAAACAAAATGAGTAATAAGTAATTAATCACTGAACTGTCAATCACATTTTGGGTAAATGAAATACTTTGTTTTTCACTTGTCATATTTCAAGAAAAATCTCTGTTAAAAGGATTTTTTGTTTTGTCTTTCAAGCTTCAGATAAAGTTCAATAAATGATGTTTCCACAGTCAGTGAGTAATTATATTAGATAATTATCTCAATATTGTGATTAAGATTTTTGCCATAATTGTGCAGCCCTACTGTTGCACCTGTTTACATTTAGTACAAATACTGCACTTCATTTTTAGTTTGAGCACTTTCTTATTTTAAGACTAGTTTGTTTTCTGAGAGAGTGAGGCAAAATGTAAAATTACAATATTTCATATTTATTACAATTTAATTTTTCATTAAAGAAAAGTTACAAAAATGTTTACATATGCATCAGGTCAGCCTTAAAAGTATTTCAAATAAAATATCTCAAAAGAACACAGGAATGTCTCTGAACACCTAGATTTATTAATATCGGTCTTTTTGTTTTCAGCAAATTCCAAGTCGGCAGAGAAAAATCCTGGAGGAAGCTCATGAGCTCAGTGAGGATCACTACAAGAAGTATTTAGCCAAACTGCGCTCCATCAACCCCCCCTGTGTCCCCTTCTTTGGTATGGCCCATCTCACCAGTTTTTAAAGGGTTAAATATAACTGGCATGTGTTAAAACCAGTCTCCTGTCTTTGCCTCCCAGGTATCTACCTGACCAACATTCTGAAGACTGAGGAGGGAAACCCGGACTTCCTGCGGAGACATGGTAAAGATCTGATCAACTTCAGCAAGAGACGGAAAGTGGCTGAAATCACCGGAGAGATCCAACAATACCAGAACCAGCCATACTGTCTGAGGGTGGAGAACGACATCAGGGTCAGTTTGATGATGATGATGATGATGATGATGTCACTTCCTGTTTGCTCTGATAAGTGCAAGAGCTCAGAGTCAAATGTTGTTGTTTTCTGTGATTTGTGGAGCAGAAGTTCTTTGAGAGCCTGAACCCAATGGGGGACATGTCGGAGAAGGACTTCGCTGATCATCTCTTCAACAAATCTCTGGAGATCGAACCTCGAAACGCCCGATCATTACCTCGGTTTGTAAGTGTCACCGCAGTAACACTGCATTTCAGTAGAAGACCCATAGTCTGATGGTTATGCACAAATAGTCGAGTTCCATATCAGCATGTATGCGTGACATAGAATAACAACAGAACCTGAGAAACTTCACAGGTCGCTACCACAAATCATGTTCACCACGACTACTGTATCATAATAGGGTTAGGGTTAGGGTGTTCACCACGACTACTGTATCATAATATAATAAAATATTAAAGCCATGGTTTCTAACCTGGGGCCCACACCCCCACAAGTGGGTGCCAAAGACCACTGAGGTTTCATCTGCTCTGAGACTGACATTATCAAAAACAAATTTGTTAAAGATAATCATAATAAGACTCTGGATAAGCAACACTCTATATAAAACACTTTAAAAATATTTTTTTGTCCTCCATTAAAAATAATAGTATACTATGTAGCAGGCCACACCTCCTAGAACATCGAAGACCTACGTTCTCAGTCACTTTAGTCAGGTCATCTAGCAGCTAGCTAGTCAAATAGCTGGCTACATTCTAATGGCTACATGTCTGAATTGAAATGGTGAAATTGCCATTAAGTGGTACGTAACATGTACTTGCATACAACAGGCACATTTGAGATGATCTAGATCTGCACAGTATTGATCATTGGCAATTGGTGCACAAGGCATGCCAGTTAGTTTTCCTTCTGACTTGATCCTGGCTTGCTCTGATGTTACACATATGTAGGCAGCAATTCTGCCAGTTTTTGGAGTGAGGTGCCGCAGTTGCTCTCCACAGACTGCAAGAGCTCATGATGGGAAATGCCTGGTTCTCACCTGTTCTGAGAGCTGATTGGTTTAGATGCTGGATCGATCAACAACGTGACATTTTATAGACACATATAATTTCTTGTAGCTATAATTGGAGAAATTTGATTTAGCACAGGGATGCCTACGACAAGTCATTAGTCAGACTTGAACTTGAAGTGACATCGCACACACTCACACAGTGCCTGGTATATGGTGCGCCATTCAGCTGATAACTGATAATTGTTATTAAAATATCCATCAAAACCTTGTTGAATATCCAGGAGCAAAACTCAGTAAAGATGGTTCTGCTCTACAAATTTTCATTCCTGACTTAACTGGTGATTGTGACATGAGAAAACCATGGAAGACTGTGTTAGTCATGTGTCACCTAAGCAGTAAGTAAAATGCATGTTTATCCCCCCACCCCCATGTTCAGATGAAGAAGTACACCTGTCCTCTGAAGTCTCCAGGGATCCGTCCCACCTCAGCGAGGCCTGGCAGCATGCGACACCCAACGCCACTGCAGAATGAGCCCAGGAAGATCAGCTACAGCCGCATCCCCGACAGCGAGACTGAGGGAGGGGCTGTCTCTGCCCCCAACTCCCCCCGCACCCCACTGACACCGCCGCCCGCCTCCGCTGCCTCCAGTTCCACTGACGTAGGCAGCGTCTTTGACTCGCCACAGGGTCCCAGCAGTCCCTTTCACTCCAGTAAGACATTCCCACCCACTAAGCATAGAGTTTACACTAACCCCACCCACCAGCCAATCACAGAGCTCACACTAACCCTGCCCACCCACCAATCACAGAGCTCACACCTTTAGACTGGTGTGTGTGTGTGTGTTACTGGCACTTCTATAAGTTCAGACCGCACTAACTCCATCTGTCTGACAGATATTCAATATCTGAATTTGTCGCTGATCAAACAGCTAATCAGACTGATCAAATTCTCTATCAGTGTGTTCTTCTCTTCCTCACAGGGGGTGAATCCCAATTCCCCTTATCCCTTATGCTTGCACTCTGACCTTGCTTGACCCGGAAGGTGTTCCGATCTGATATCTTGAAGGACATCTTGTCACGTAGCCCAGAGGTTACTGAATGTAATAATATGAACACAGTGGCTACAGCTAAGTAACACTAGCTAGCTGGCTTGTTAGTGGGTCATTGCATCTCCAAAAACGTTGGAGCGAATTTGTAATTGGCATTACTTAGATAGATTGACCGCAGAAATCACGCTGTTACAGTACAGAAAGTACAGCAGTCAAACAAAGGCAGAGGGAAACAGCAGAGTTTTCAGCTGAGACTTGAAAGTAGCCGAGTTGGGGCACATGTAAGGTCATTGGGAAGCTGGTTCCATCTGTGTGCAGCTTCACCTGTTTGGTTCTGGCCCGAGGTTCTTCCAGCTGACTGCTTCCTAAGGATGTCGGAACCCTGCTGGGTTTGTATTCTTCAAGGTGATGCCACTGAGTAATTTATAAACTTTAGGATACACTATGGTCCTGTTTTTCTGGCGTCGATGCATGTCAGAAGTATAAAATACTGAAGTACTCACCCACTGTAGTGGTCCTGCGCTGAATCTACACTGCTTCCGGTGTGTGTTACGGGAGTCGTGATGAGGGTCACATGATGAGCAGCAGTGCGACACAACCTGTGTGCAGTGTCCTTCAGGCTTTAAAAACAGGAGTGATGTGCTCAGTCCTCCTGGTTCTGATTGACGCTCCGGTAGCAGAGTCTGAATGAGCTGAAGTTGTCTAACAGTCATTTTGGGAAGGCAAAAGACAGTTACAGTAGTCCAGCCTGCTGGACATGAAGGCATGAATTGGCTTCTCTCAAGACTGACTGACAGCAGATGATCACCGACGGCCGACTGTGGCCTCGGTCCTGCCCTGAGGAACGAAGAGACTGCTGGAGGAGACATGAGTGAGGATACATAGCAGCATCCTTCACAGAAGTCTGATTTAGACTGACACACCCCTTTATTGAAAACCTGTTGGTGATTGGATGCTTCAGATGAAGGATGGGAGGGAATAGATGTCTCATGTCTCTTAAAACATTTCCTTAATTCCTCTCTCTCAGTTTCACCTTGCATCTTTTGTGGGTGGAGCTAATAATGAAAAGATGCAAGTGGAAGTAGTTAAGGGAACTGGCATGTACCCAGGGTTTCTTCACCTCCTCACAGTGTTTCTTCTCTTTCTCTGCAGCCTGTGACAGTATCTTTGCTGCAGTGTCTCTGCCTCACGGTCCACGTTAGTATGATCCTCCTGACTCTCCATACATCAGCTTCACTTCATACACCTGTCCTCAGCCTCACCTGTGTCTTTGTTTCCCTGCTGATCTGAGTACCTGCAGATACAGAAACCAGATCTGGGATCAGGTTTCTGTGGATGTGAATGTGTTTAATGTGGGTCAGTGACATCATAGCTGATTGATTTTCTGATCAGTTTAATCAGATCATTAGCAAAACTGATTACTGATCAGACTCATCTGTTCAACACCTGTGTACTACATCCTGCCATGTTTCCATGTTGACAGTCTGTCTCCATGGAAGCTGTCAGGTGATCAGTCAGCTGCAGCAGGATGTTTTAACATAGTTTTATTTCATGGTGTGGTCACTTTTACCTGTGTCAGACATAAATCAATTATCGATTAATCACTGTTACTAAACTGGTAAATGGACTGCACTTACATAATAAGGATAATCATTACATAGCACCGTTCTAGCTTAGCCTGGACAAAGCGCTTTACTGATTCACCCGCTCATCCATTCATGCACACACTGGTGGTGGCGGTTAATAGTTTGATTAAGATTAATATTAACTGTCAGTGATGAATACGAAGGCCTGTGGTGGTAACTGTCAGAAAACATGCTGTAGTAACCTGGTTACACCACCAGCGGTGCCTCTTGCTGTTGATGAGAGTTACACCTATTTGCTGACCACCCGGGTTTGGGCCTCACCAACTGTAAAATGGCAAGTAGGTGCAATAATTTAAAGAAGAAAGAAGCAGCAGTGTGGCTTTCTGTGCTCAAACTGTTGCAGTTGTGTTGATGAACACTGCAGTGTTAAGTTTCTTCTGAGTTGTTGTCAGGCCGCTGTCCGGTATAGCTGCTATCTGAGCCTAGGAGACGAGTGCCACACAGCACAACATCCAGGACGCTCGTTACTTTAGTACTAAATACTTCCAATAGAATTGACACAAAAGTGAGCGGTATAAGCGACATCGCCCTGCTTTGAGAGAGATGGTGTGGTGGCAGTAAATACTGACAGATTTTCTGAGAAAGTAGAGACAGCTTCTCTGCGCCCTGGGACGCCTGTAGAGCGCCAGCTGTGGAGCTCTACTACCTACAGATGTGACATGAGGTATGTGTATTGTCGTAATTAGAACCAGGATTGAATTTTTCTAGTCTGTCGTTGAATATTGACAAACAGCAGTTGAAGCTCGGCAATTCTTTTGTTGTCTCATTCATAACGCAAAAAAGTTGGTGTTTACTTCATATGGATATTCCCAGTTTACTCAGGTTTTAATATAGATCACATCATTAGTTAGTAGTTTTACTATGAAGAAAGGTATCTCAAACGATTAACCTATAATTGGTTGTTAATGTGGGTGACTATTGATTAAGTCACTTTATTAGGAACACCTGAACACAGCATCTCTTTTGTTTTAATTGTCAGAGATGTGTAAATGTAACCTGAGTTACAGGTGCTCTTCACACACAGGAGGTCAGAATATTAGGAACAGCTCTGACCACAATACAGACCAGTCAATCAGCACATCTAGCACTGAACATTACCTGCTTTAGAACAGTTCTGCCAAATAAAGTGGATTTCAAATGGTTTTTACATCCCTGACTACAGACTGTTGCTGCTCACTGATCAGTGTGTCGATGTGACCTGTGTGTGTAAACATGTGGACATAATCCAAGTTTGTTTGTGCACTTGTATAGCTGTCTTTGTGAGGACCAGCTTGAGTTTTAGACCACGGAACTGAGGACATTTGTAAACTGCAAGAACACAACTTCAAAGCGCTGTTTGAGGGCTCAGTCTCTTAGGGTTCAGGCTAGAATCAGGTTCAGGGGTGCGTTATGTACCAGAGTGTCCTCACAAAGATAGTACAAATGTGTGTGTGTGTGTGTTGGTCTGACGGTGTTTCCTCCTTTTTCAGGGTCATCCTCGGTCTCCTCCATGGTGAGTTTCAGTCGGGGTTCAGAGGATGCTTCTGTTCCTCCTCCTGTTCCTCCTCGCAGACGACCAGAGTCGGCTCCTGCTGAGTCCTCCCCCTCAAAGGTACCTGACAGGAAGTGTGAGGTGCTGCTGCTGCTTCCTGCTTCCTTTCACTCTTTGACATGTTTCTCTGATGTTTCCTGAATGTCCCTGAGAACACAGGTTCATGTTCTGACCTCCAGTCATTATGTACACTTTCTGTTTGTGAATACTACAGTACCCATGATCCTCAGCTTCTATACCTCTGCGTACAGTGTGGCTTTAAAGCGCTATATGCTAAGTGCTAAATAACATATAGGGTTCCATCAAAGGGTAGTAATTAGCTTACGGCACGGCCACCCCCTGAAAGACGACTAGTGGAATCATTAGTCGAGAGACCAGTCGGTCGACTGAGACTCTTCTAGTCAAACTTTTATTTTATTTTTTGTCAGCCAGTGTGCATTACAACAGAAGGTAGCCCATTTTAGTTTGTCATCATCTTCTCCTCATTTCGGTTTGTCAAGCAGCAGTCTGCTCACTGCTTTCCCCCAGGGTTGGGGGGAATACCCACTTCAATGGTGACACTACAACTCATGGATGTGTACGGTCAGATGACACTAATTAGCAAACTGCTGCCCAGAATGAAGAGAAAAAGAACAATATTCATTAGGTCAAGACTTGATTAGAATCGTCAAACCATGTTCGTTTACCAGAAAAAACACTTTAATTGTCACGACAGTGTGGCTGGTTTTGCATACGTGTGTACAGATTGTTTGTCCATTTCCGTTAAAGTTTAACACACAGCTGTTTTTCTTGTGTTTCTGCGATGTGCATTCATCCAAACAGGACTAGGAACCCTAACCCCAATACCTAACAAAAATGCGCTGGGAAAACATTTCAATGAGGAATTATAAAAAAAAGAGGAATCGTAAATATATATTTTTTTGCAGTGCAAGCTGGTACACATCAAATGTAACAATGCACGCTGTGATTAACTGGCAGAAGAAGTTTTAACTTGTTGGTAAACTCAGCTATAAGCACGTCTCAGAAGAAAAACTGCCTATAAGAACATAGTTTCGACAGAAATACAAGTGCTGCGTGTCTCATCATTTCAACAAATCCATATAGCAGCCCCACATTATATATCATTAATTTAAAGAGCCCATGGCTCGTTTTATGACTTATCTGGGGAAGACGCAGCGACCACTGGTTGGATTTATCAACCTTGGAGCTACTTGGAAGGGAGCAATGTGTCATCTACTCAGTGGGACTTAACGGTGGGTTTAAAGTTCCTGTTAATGCCTTGTTTCTGTAACATTAGAGAGAATTGTTGTAAGGCTGGAGAAGTTACTATGTCTGCATTATGCCAGTTAAAATATGGGGTTTCTCAGTTACCCACTTTGTTTAGAGTGTTACACATCTCTTTTCATTGGTACATATACCGATGTTTACCTATCTATGGAGGAGACATTCATATTAATTAATGCCGTCACTGTTCCTTGTGCTCTCCACTTGCAACACAACACCAGCAGCAGGAGTTGTGCGTGTTCACGAACTGTCCTCTTGTTTTAAGGAAGACGTTCTCTGGTTTTATCATTCTGAAATAATTACAGACTATTTGGAGTTATGAGGGGTGCCAAGATAATCTAGAGGTACCCGAGATTAAATATTAAATGGCTGGAAATGGGAAAAATGAGCAGCCATGGGTTCTTTAAATAGGTAGCTGTTTAAATCTTTTATTGATTTTTAAATGCTCAGAAATACATTCTCATCACTCTCTTGGATGTGAACACTAATGTGGATATAGTCAATCATCAGTGAAGTTCATGCCAGTTGATTTTCTCATTCTCTGCTGTGTAGTCACAAAAAACGTCACGGCACTCTTTGCAGTTTTCTGCATAAATTGGTCATGAAATGTGATCTGATCTTCACCAAAATCACAAATATCAACAAACACAGTATTTCCATCCATCATCTATACCGCTTATTCCTTATTCCCAGCTGACATTGGATGAGAGGTGGGGTCCACCCTGGACAGGTCGCCAGCCTGTCACAATATTTCTAAGCTGGTAAAACACAATCAGTCCTGATTGTTCATGTCTTTATTGAACACACATTAAACATACACAGTGATGTGAGCAAAGTCGCAGCAGCAGTGTTTTAATAACCGGCTGAACCACTTTGGCAGCAACGACCTCCAGCCAGCGCTTTCTGTAGCTGTGGATCAGACCTCCACGTTCAGGAGGAGTTTTGGACCGTTCTTCCAGACATATTCTCAAGACGTCTGGTGTGAATGTCTTCAGGTTGTTCCACAGCATCTCTGTTGGGCTGAGCTCTGGGCTGACCCGGCTGCTCCAATAGGCAGGTTTTGTGTCTTCGAAGCCGTTCTGTAGTAGATTTACTTGGATGTTTAGAGTCATTGTCCTGCTGCATCACCCAGCTTGTTCTGAGCTTTAGCTTGCCGACAGCCACCCTGACATTATCCTGTAGGACACCTGGGTAAACTGGGGAGTTCATTTTCCCTCCACTGTGACTAGTGGTCCAGGTCCAGATCCAGCAGAGCAGCACCACATCATGATGCTCCTCCACCAGACTTCACTGTCAGCATGTTGGTATGTGGCTCTCTTTATACACCATACGTAGCGCTGTGTGCTCTTCCCAGACAGCTGTACCTTGGTTTCATCTGTCCACAGGACATTTTCTCAGTAGTTTTTGGAAAATGATGGTTTCCTTCGTGGCATTCTGCCATGGATACCACGCCTGTTCAATATTTAGCATATGGTTGACCCATGAACAGAGGTGTTAACCAGCTCCAATTAACTATTTAGTCTTTAGCTGTTACTATATGTATTTTTTAACCCCCCTGGGCGTTCTGCCTTGTGCCTTTGGAGTGATCCTGTACTTCTCGTTTCATTGACTGGACTCCAGGTTTGCTAACGCCTGACTCCAGCTGACCTTTAGTGACATCAGAAGCCGGCAACCGTGACTTTGTCCAGTGTGTACATTTAATGGGTGTGTTCAATAAGGACAGGAAGCTCAGTTTGTGTTTTATCTGTTTAGAAACATTGTGTTTGTTGATGTTTGTGACTTTGGTGAAGATCAGGTCACAGTTCATGACCAATTTATGCAGAAAACCAGGAAATTGTAAACGGTGCCATTACTTTTTCTTGCGGCCAGTGTTTTTTTTTTCGTCTGTGTGTGTGTGTGTGTGTGTGTGTGTGTGTGTGTGTGTGTGTGTGTATAAACAAACTCCTGTCAGATTTTAGCCAAAAAAGTCCATGTCATCAAAACTGCTGATGAATGTGATGTAACACTGGAGCCGTGACTGAGCCGCAGCATGGCCGGATCAATCGGCTATATTTTACCACTTCTCTCTGTCCTCCACACTGACTCTCTCTCCCCCCCAGATGATGTCGAAGTTGGACAGCCCCCCAGCGGTCCCCCCTCGTCAGCCCACCTGTAAGCTCCTCCCCCCTCGTTACTCCTCA
>NW_018128115.1:72995-80386 GCF_001952655.1 Monopterus albus | reverse complement strand
CTGTGCCTCCCCGACATGGTGTCCCCAAACTCCCCCCAAAAACCTACAAGAGGGAATCTCTGAGCCATGCCCCCCTGCTGGACACGCCCCCTGCACTGTAATTGGACAGCCTGGACTTACTGAAAGGGGGCAGCTGATTGGACAGTCTTTGGAGGAGGTGGCTACAAGAGCTAACACTACAGCTGATTGGATCAGAACAAACAAAATGCTAGATCTAATCCTGATGTCCAACTGGGACATTTTGATCTAATCCAGACTGGGAGAAAACACAATATGGATCATGCGCCCCTATTCAGAATAACCAAGCAGAACTTTGGTTGGTCGAATGTTCATTTTTGTTTCTTATCTCTAAGCTCAGACCTGATCACACCTGACTGGGTCTGTACAGGTGAGTCATGCAGGAAGGATTATATGTAATGTCATTGTCCAGAGACTGAAGTGGACTCTGGGTCTGAGGTGTTGGTATGTCAGGAACCTTCAGGTACTGGACCAGGACCACAGAGGTACTGTAGTGGTGTCGGTGGACCTGTTTGTCCCTGGTTGTTAATGAAGATGTAAATAAATGTGGTGATTATCTCTTTAAAAAAAAAAAAAGGGAATAAATGTGTTTCTACCACTGAGCTGGATGGACAACAGAAAACAGCTTCATTGTCTTTATTATATCTGCTGTAGATCTAATGTAGTTCTACTCTAGTCTGCTGTTGGTCCGGTGTCGGTCCAATGTGGGTCCACCATCGGTCCGTTGTAGGTCCGCTGTTGGTCTGCTCTAGGTCTTTTGTTAGGTCTGCTCTAGATCCACTGTAATGAAATGAAGGAAATGATGTTGTCACTCTGGCTTTGTGTGAAAGCGGCTCAACTTCATTAATGTATTATTTAAACTGTTTCAATAATATTGTCACTTAATTTCCAATAATACATTGCATAATAACAATATAGGTTTCAATAATGCATTCATGCTCAACTTTCACAACAAAAAGAGAAATGACATCATTTCCTGTCACCATCTTTGTTTAACTGAAAAGAAACTGTATGACCCAAGAAAGTGATTAAAATTATATTTTTCCTGGACTGGATTGGATTATTTTTGATTCTGTATCATTAGAAGAGTCTGAGGATTCGGGAAATACATTCAGAACTTTGGCGTGTCATGAAACAGCGGTACGAGGTTAGAACAATTTCACATGTTCAAGGAAAATTATCTCTGGGACTTGAGTGTATTACATACACTTGACCAGGTGGTGCCACGGATGCGTGCTCTCTTGTGCTTTTGCTCTTTTTGTTGGTTTTCTGCAATCCATCTTAAATTACTTTCACTAGAGAAGAGCTTTTAAACATATAACAGCTCGCTCCAAACTTTCTTCCTCCTGTTTTTACGGATGGAAAAAGTTGAGTGGACCTTCTAGTCGGACGAGAAGCAGCTATCTATGGGACCTGGAGGCAATGCAGGAGGGCAAAGCTCGCGGGTGCCCTGGTTAAATTACGCCAGTGGGGTAACTATATGCTGCTCCTGTCCATCCATCTAGTGAATCTCTATTCTCTAGTCAACAAAATGGATGAACAACTTTTCGTCAACTGAACTAATGCTGACTTCTCACTTTCTGCTGCTCTGTGCTTCATGGAGATATGGCTCGGCAAACCAGTTGTGGACAGTGCAATGCAGCTGCCTGGGTTCCAGCTGCACAGCGTAGATCATGTAATAGTTATCTGGGGAAAATCAGAGCTAACCTAACCCATGAATGGCCCAAATGCAGACATCACATCAGCTGTCCCACAAGGGACAAGAACACATTGGACCACTGCTACACAGTAATAAAAGATGCCTATCGCTCTGTCCCCCATGCAGCCCTCGGACTGTCCGATCACTGCACGGGTCTTGGGTCTCATCCCAAACTAGAGGCAGAAACTTAAAGCTGCGAGGCCTGTGGTCAAAACAGCAACGAGATGGACCGAGCAGGCTAAGTCAGAGCTACAGGCCTGCTCTGGCTGCGCAGACTGGGTTTTATCTGAGGCTGCGTCTCCAGACCTGGATGAACTCACTGACACTGTGATGTCTTGCATCAGCTTCATGAGGATGCAAATATGCATCAAGACCTTCTGCACATACAACAACAAGCCCTGGTTCAGAGTAAAACTCGAGCAGAAACCTACATAACATTACTGGCTATAGGAAACTATAATAGAACCGCATTTTATTCATCACTGATTGAGGAAAATAAGAACAACCCCAGGTTTCTTTTCAGCACTGTAGCCAGGCTGACAAAGAGCCACAGTGCTGTTGAGCTTAACATTCCCTTAGATCTCAGCAGCAATGACTTCATGAGCTTCTTTACAAATAAAATCACAACTATTAGAGAAAAAATTGGTCGGACCACTCTCACAGCTCTCGCAGATGTGCCATCTACTACAATGGTTTTAGAAACATCTGTAAGACCTCATTTATACTTGGACTACTTCTCCCCTATAGATCTCTCTGAGTTGACCTCAACAATTGCTTCATCTAAATCATCAACATGTCTCCTGGACCCCATCCCGACCAGGCTGCTCAAAGACGTCTTTCCCCTAATCAACACATCCATACTAGATCTGATTAACCTCTCTCTATTAACAGGTTATGTTCCACAGGCTTTTAAACTTGCAGTAATTAAACCTCTACTCAAAAAGCCTACTCTTGACCCAGGTGTCCTAGCTAATTATAGACCAATATCCAATCTCCACTTCCCTACAATTGTACATGTGAACCTAATAAAGTGGCCGGTAAGTGTATATCAAATGGGATGGCACATGCACAATCTGAATATGAAAACATCTTTTCCTGAGAAAATAAGCGGCTCAGTCAGATGATGTTTATATGTTTATTTACAACTGAGCATCAGGAGACCTTCAGAGGAGGAGATGCTTTCAGCATCCAGCTGGGGTTTCAGAGGGTACAGGAGCGTATAAGATGGAGAGCCATAAAGGGGTAGCAGAAAGTACAAGGTATTATGAGGTTTTCCAAGTTTTCATATGGTATAAGTATCAGAGGGTACAGTGGGGTATAAGGGAGTTAGGGATTTAATGGGGAACCAGAGATTTGGTTTCAGGAGGTATTGGGACTTTAGAAGCATCATATCCTAGGATTTGAGGGTATCAGACTGTTAGGAGAGTATAAGAGGGGTATGAGGAGTACCAGGGTGTTGAAGAGGTATTCAGGGTGGTAATAAATACTGATGTAATCAGAAAAACCTGATGAGATCGTGGTCTGATGATCTGTTCAGCATAGATTCAGACACACCCTGATTCTTTGTGAGCAGTGACTTCCCATCGGCCTGTACTGTTAGAGGGTGTAGTTTGAACCGCAGAGGGGTATCAGAGGGTGTCAGCAAGTACAGATGGGGCATCCGGCCTACGGCTGTATCTGAGGCTGAGCTGCTCCTACTGTAAACTCAATAAAGCACCTAGCAGCAGTCTGTTAAATAACACATCAGTTTACACATCCGGATCACCTGTTCACAGCTAGACATCCAGTGTGAGAAAAGACAAGGCAAAGATCATGTTAATCATCCTGTAACTGCACAGGATGGCTCTGATCAGTCAACTCCTAAATCAGGTCCAGTGTTTGTTGACTTTGATTAAAGACTGGTTTTGTCTGGGCCAGATGTTCCGTTGTACATGTTCCATATTTTCTCCAGACATTCATGATGTTCCTCATTGAGCTTGATGATTCAACTTCAGGTTAGTGTGTGGCTCAGCTTGCAGGCTGATGGCTGAATGCAGTTAAGCAAACAACAGTTCCCACATAACACTGCTTCTGCTCATTCATGCAGTCTCTATCCAGGTAATAAAAAAAAAAAGGATCTATATACACATCAGATTATGTGATGAAAAACTGTGATCCAAACCTGTTATCAACAGACACAGAGCAACTCAAATATCTTCACATATAGGCATGGACAGATTATGAGACCACAGGCCCCTGGACACAGAACTTTGTGAGCTGAAAAAACTTTCTAGGTCGAAGACGTTTCACCTCTCATCCATTTTTTCAGCTTACTATGACCTGGATGACTGAGAATCTGCACAGACATGTAACTTTGTGGTTATTTTGCATCTGTTCGTAGTATTTTTTGCATTCTTTTAGTCATTTTGTCTCTGTAGTTACGACTATTTGTGTTTTGTGTCTGTTTGTAGTGACTGTTGGGGCCCTTTTCAGTAATCTGTCCATGCCCACCAGCCTGAACATTACACTTAGGGCCTTTACACACCAAGAGTGATGCAAATAAGCTCCACACAGTTTTTCAGAGGCTAATGTAATTTACCATATAGTCATAAAAAAACAACCCAATGTTTTAGACTCTACCTTGTATTGTAGTGTGAATATAGGATTTAAAAAAATCACACAATTCTGCAGATTCTTCTAAATGAAAGGAGGAAAGGTTTTGGTTGTATCCCATTCAGATAAACTGTCTGGGAGGCTCAGGCTGCGTCCACATCCCAGGCCTAAATGCTCAGCTTTGATCTGTGTGTTGCTGCTTCCCATCTGTGTGTGTGACGGTCAAACGGCCCAGTTTCCTCCCAAACCACTGGGTTACGATATGTTCCTTCCAGTTTGTCCTGATCAGAAGCTTCTCTATAAACGTCCACCACATGTGAAACGTCCTGGTCTCTCCACTGACCCCGTTGCTCTCCTCCATGTTTATTGTTACCAGTCCATGAGGGGCTGATGCTGAATGATGACGACAGGCCGTATGCGCAGAGGAGGAGACGTTAAAACGACCACATGGATTCTGATCTGACCGTTCTGATGGCGCTGCACGGTCAGAGGTTGGAGAGGAATCGGGCCTAGGAGCACATACGCAGGTGGCCCAGATCTGGTCTGAGGACATCTGGACTGGTCTGTTCACACTGCTGTGGACACATCAGGTCTGAGGCACCGAGAGGGAAACATCAGATCTGGGAAACCAGCTGGGATATGGACACAGCCTTTGATGAGTTGATGTTACGCCTGGCATCACACTGAAGAGGCAGAGGAGAAATTTAATAGGACTGACTTGAGAAGAGCTTACCTGTGTGCCGGAGGTACAGTATGTATGTACATAGCTGCTTTGATGTTTAGCAGCTCAGATATAATAAGATGTTTTCAATTACCAATATATTAATAATACATTGCTAATCTACAAAACTAACACTGTTCACATCCTGAGGCTACTCTATTCTCCAGACAAGGAATCCAGTAGATGAATTCACTGACCAGCAACATTTGAAGTCTGTCCATAGAAGGAAGACGTTATTACATGTTGTGGTTATTTATATGGGTACAGTCACTTATAAACCCATTGTCTTATTAAACTTTTCAGATATTCTCCTCCACATCTTTATAGTCCGTTTGATAGATTATGTTCCTTCTATGACAAAGCAGCATGTTGTGAGACAAAACCCAATCAGATGGACTGAGTTTGAAAAATATATTGAATGTGCAAAAAATGTGCTGTGCCTTTCTGTGTGGAGTCTGCATGTTCTCCCTGCGTGGGTTCTCTCCAGCTTCCTCCCACAGTCCAAAGACCTGCAGCTTAGGTTGACAGGAGACTCTAAACTGCTCCTAGTGAGTGAGTGTGGTTGTTTGTCTACATGTCAGCCCTGTGACAGACCTGTCCAGGGTGGACCTCGCCTCTCGCCCACTGTCAGCTGGGATTGGCTCCATCTTTTAGTGATTTGGAGGTTGCCATTCCATGCTTTTATTAGTTCCTGATTAGAATATTGTAATGCTTTGTATTCTGGGGTCAACAAATTTTTATCTAAAAAATCCAAATGGTGCAAAGTGCTGCTCTATGTCTCTTAACGGGCTCTCACAAACTGACCATATATATCCCATCGTTTCCTCTCTTCATTGGTTACCCAGAATGCTTTTCTGATCTTGTACAGTGTCGTAGGGCTTTGAGAGCAAATAGTTCTTTGTTGGACGTTCCCAGGGTCAAACAATGTTGATGGAGAGATCACACTTTCTCAGTAGTGGCCCCAGGACTATGGAGATCCTTACCCTCAAATCTCAGATGAGTTTCTGACCTGTCAGTTTAAATCCTCACTAAAAACTATTTTTTTGCTCTGGCCTATGATTCCTAGCAGAGTTTACTTATGTTTGTCTTTGTATTGTCTTTCTTATTTCACATCTTTCTTTGGCTGCGTGGGCAAATTGTAGTGTGATGTCACTGGTTCTCACACCTTGAAAGGGCTGTTTGAGGGTTCAGACCTGATTTTAGGGTTAAGGTTAGGACCAGGTTTAGGTTATGGTTAGAGGCTAGGGGCTTCTTTATGTCACAGAGGGACCTCACAAAGATAAAAATACCAACATGTGTGTGCGCTGCTACAGAGTCCAGTCTTTTCCTTGTGTCTTTGGTCTCGTTGTGTGTTGACCACTTTCACTCATGTTTTATTGTATGTCCTACTTTAGTTCTGACATCAAGACTTCAGAAAACACTGATGACCACCTTGATGTTTGTAAGATGTCACTGCAGGTTAGAGTTTGGGACATCAGCTCAGACTTGTGAGATAAATATGGATCAGTCTAACACTGTTAATTCTGTGCATGACGAGCATATACTCTGAGGTTGTCCCTGTGTCTGTTGGATTTAAAATCTGATCGTGTTTATTTTCTGCTCCAGTCTGAATTGTAGAACAGATTGTGGCTGGAGTCTGGACCTGGACTGAGGCTTGATATTTCTGATGTCAGTTCAGCACAGGTGGACCATGTGGCCAAAGGTAAACAGATCATTAAAGATGTGACATGAGCATTCTATCCAATCGGTGAGAGAGGGCATCGTCTTTAACCAATCGGCTGACAGCAGCACCATCTCCTGGACTCGGGGAGGATCAGCAGAATGTGGATTCACAGTCTTCACATTGTAATTGATAGACAGCTCTTCTGATAATCAATCAAAGGAAGAACTGCCTCTGTTGTTCTCATGAAGCCAACTTGATCCTAATAAACAAAATGTCTAACTCCATTTTCAAGAAAAGGAGCCAACACTAGATGGGAGAATTTGTGGCTGTTGTTTGGACAAAGCAAGATATGTGAAGCTGCCACTGTGGAAACTGCTTGCTGAGGTTCTATAGATAGATAGGGTTTATAAACAGATGATCCTGGCCTAAAGAGGTAATATCAGTGTTTCTCTGGCTCAAAGACTGAACGCTGCAGCTTCATCAGTAGTTGTGATTAGCTGTGCTCAGCTGTGACCTAGCAGTGATGTCACAGTCACTTCAGGACTGCAGTAAAGGTTAAGTCAGGAGAGGTCAGCAACTCTTTAAGATGCATCAGTGAAATCAGTAAATACTATTCAGCTGTGGCTAATGACAGACAAATTTGACTTGGCTGTCGTAACACACACACACACACACACACATATGTGTGTATATATATA
>NW_018128115.1:65746-72964 GCF_001952655.1 Monopterus albus | reverse complement strand
ACACACACACACAGTATATATAAACAATTAGCTTCCAAGGAAACGTGCAGTTTTAGTGTTTTAGAAACACATGTTGAACTCCTGCAGCGCCACCTGGAGGCTCAAAGCTGCCTCCTGCAGTCAGTCCAGGATCCGGGTCAAATAAACCTGCCGCAGCCTGCTCCAAACACCCCACGTCTACTGAGTGATTGACAGCTCAGACCGAGGACTCACGGGCGGTTTTGGATTGGAGAGCTCTGGCTCGGCTCAGGAAGGGGAAGGTGGTGCCGAGGCAGCCAGAGGCCACAGTCAAACCCAGACTGGCCCAGGCGCAGCAGATAGACCAGCCATAACCGTGATCCACATCAGCCGGCAGACCATAGATGAAGGGCGGGTTCCTGGAGAGGTCATAGGTCACACTGGCTGCATATGTACACAGAGAGATGGTGCAGAAGATCCCTGAGAACAGATCAGAGATCAGAACAAATATCTGAGAGCAGGATGTCAGTCCTGAAAAATCAGTAAGTCACACATTTGATTTGCAGGAGCAGAAAACAAATTTCATCTGTGAATGAATGAATGAATGATTAAATATTTTCAAGCACACAAAGATGCTTGGCTCACTGCTTAAATCAGCTCCAACTCGTCGAACGCATGGTATCAGACACTGAGCTCAGTCAAGTCTCTCAGACTGAGACGAGCTCTGTAATCTGTAATAATGAGTTGGGGGCGTCCTGCACACTCTGTTCTAACCCCTACAGTCAGTTGCTGGAATTGTCCTTCCTGTTCGTACTAGACTTTAACAGCTGTGGCTCAGGAGATAGAGCCGCTGTAACCCCAACCGGAAGGTCGATGATTCGATGGACTACTGTAACTCTTTACTATCAGGACGTCCCAATAATTCCCTAAAAAGCCTCCAGTTAATCCAAAATGCTGCAGCCAGAGTACTGACAGGAACTAGCAAGAGAGATCATATCTCTCCCATATTAGCTTCTCTTCACTGGCTCCCTGTAAAATCCAGAATAGAATTTAAAATCCTTCTCCTAACATACCTGTTAATCTTAATCACCTCTGAAGACAGTTTGGCAAGATTTGGTACTGATAAACACACTGTTCATGTACTTTAGGCTCAGATCCACCTTAAAAACCCTCAAAATTGTGTGGGATGATAAACTTCTTGACCAGCCACTGGTCATATGGACTCAATCAGCACAAAAATCTGCTGTATTTTATGCACAACAAACTCGCATTCTTTGTTTGTCTTGTATTATTCTGTTAAAATTTTTATTTTAAAAATATGGTAGCAGGGCTTTTCATGATTACTTGTTTGCTCGTGGATCTGTTCAGCAGTGTACCAGAACCCCACCCGACTGTTGCTGTGGGTCCTAACTGTGACCAGCAGAGGGCGACACAGCCCTGTCTCAGGTGTGTTACCTGCCATGAGGAACAGCAGTCCAGAGACATGCTGTGTCAGACTCTCCTCCCAGAAGAATCCGACTGATGCCACGATGCTCCCACACAGCAGGACGGCCGCTGCCATGCCCAGAAACCCTGCAGTGATCCGGCGCAGGTCTACAGCAACAGACAGACACATTATATACACACACATAACACTCACATAAACATACATTAAGCATATATACACACCGGAGACACATACACTGTCAGTAACTGATAAATGAGAAAACACTGGAGCATCACTGTGGTAACCACCTCCGGATCAACCCCCCACCGTCCCTCTATACTGTTATATAAAACTGTCATGGCACGTTTCCATGGCAACCAGCAACAAGCAGTGAGGGAGAGTGCTGAGAGCCAGAAATCTCAGGTATTAAAGGGCCAGTGTGACTGATAATGTTTATGGATAATTAGCAGAGAATATATGTAAACTTGCTTATGTGATGGCTTACTTATGTCTCTAACCACTAAAATCAAACTAACAGTTTTACAACAAAAAGTGCTGTTCGTTGTTGTTCTATCACTGACTGAGGTTCAGTTGTGATGGTTTAACAGCATTGTATGTATGTTTTCCAGAAAGAGCAGTGGATGGTTTCTGTTTCTCTTTGATGATTGGAAACATCTCAAGCTCAGTGTTTTTCAGACCTGCTGCTGTCACAACACAGTGACAGAGCAACTTCCAACCTGCGTAAATAAACTGTCACTGAGATCTATGGCAGCCTCTAAGGACAAAAAACACAAAACCAAAGCGCAAACATTAAACATGCACTAATTGAAGTTAATGTGTTGACAAAACAGTTCCTTATTTGCACCTCTAGCAGCTACACCATGACCCTCCATGTGCAGTGTGTCTGTGTCCCCCTGAGGAGCCTCAGCCCCGTGCTCCCTCTGTGTTCGCTCTTGTTTTGGTCTTCACCTCCTCTGGCTCTGGAACTGCTAAACGCTCCACTGTGTTCCCCACTTGGACCCTGAATGGCTCTGTCTGCTATTTTCTACTGGGCAGGTCGTGGACATCAGCTGTTTAGAGCTTCTCCTCTGACAACAACTGCTTTCTGCTGTGGCCCAGAGCCACACTGTGAGAGCGGGGAGAACCAGGACGGTAATGCTGCGGTCCGACACTGTACGGTGAGCTGAGATACATCAGCTGCAGAGTCAGAGTTTTATATGTAGTAAATACTAATTTTATCCACCTCAAGAGAACTGCAACTAAAAATAGTACATAAGCATTAATGTACAAATGTTTGAGTGTCTGTTGCATTTTGAGCTGCAGGTCATTTCTCACTGGTTTTCTGTATTTGGGCATTTGTGCAAAGTTTTATTTTCTCAGCTTCGTCTGCTAAAGGAAAGTTTCTCCGTTCTCACCTTGGATATCAGTTTTACACCTGGATCTACCTGCTGAATTATGACATCACAGCTAGTCTGGAGCCAATTAGGGCCCAGCATGAGGCTGAAGTGTACAGGTGAGAAACACTGAGATGTAGGAAACACTTGGAAACAGACGTCAGCTTTACAAGCCAACCACATTCACAAACAACAGCAGCACAGCCATCAGTAGCAGTCCTTTAAAATAAAATATTACTGCAGCAGCTGGATCTTGTAAACCAAACCAGTCACACTCACAGTGGAACAGCAGCGTCCTAGTCCCCCCCCCAGGCAGGTTTACCTTTCTCTGCTTGGTGGCCGGGTTCTCAGCACCGTTGAAACGGGTCTCCCCCCAACCACCAGGGGCAGCAGTAAACAAATTGATGCTTGGCACACCAGGGCGAGGGGAGGAAGACAACAAAATATACTGGGATAAGCCACATTAAGGTGAGATTTGTGATTAACTGGAAGTGATTTTCCAAACATCGTGGTCTACTTTTCCAGAGAAAAGACTTATTGGGCGGTTACTGAGTGGTTGGTTGTTCATATGTGCGCCTGGTGTGTGGGAGCTTCTCTGTTAAAATGTCATGTCCTGACAGTTTCTGCGAGATGTATCCAGGATGGTCTCAGTTCTAAACAGGGCTAGTAGCCTTTTCTATCGTGATATTGCTGAATTACAAATATCGCTATATCTGTAATATTCATACATTATGCTTGTGTCATGGTCCTGCCCCGCTGGCTGCCGGTTTTTCCTGCTTTTATTTTGGTACCACTTCCTGTCACCAGCCCATCCACAACCCCGGTAACTTCAGCTCATCATGCACATTGGTTTCACCTGCCACTAATCACCCACACCTGTTCACCACAGCATATAGCAGCTCCTCACACAGATTGTTCTATGCCTTGTCTAGACTGTCCAGCGTTTCCCTTGGACTGCTTTCCTGGTACCGGACCCTTGCCTGCTCCAATGACCTGTGATCCAGCCTGCTCCCTCTTGTCTGACTGCCCACCTGAGATCGACACCCTGCCTGTTCAACCAACCTGTGATTCTGCCTTTCCTTCCCTGCTGCCCTGCTGGAGACTTTGACCCTGGACCGTATTAAATACCACTCTTCTGCCTCATCCTTGTGTGTTTCTGCTGAAATCACAAAAGGACATTAAAAGTCTGTTCTACAGCCTCAGCTGACTGGCTCTTTAATTGGGTTCACTCCTCAATCTTCACTGGAGCATCACCCTCCTCTCTGACAGCTTGTTTACAGGGAGAATGAGATGCAGCTCATCGTGTAAAAACCACATCAGAAACATTTTATGTCCCTAAAATTTGTCTGGAGGGATCTTTAACATTTGTGTTTTGTCCTTAGGGGATACTGTAGCGCTCCAGTACGCTCATCAAGCATCCGCAGCGCATTGAGGGAGCTTTGCTGTTTATCCTTCCTTTTTCAGCTGTGGGTCTGGCTCAGGGATGCATTAAGACCAGCATGTGTGCACTCACGCAGCAGGTGCCACTCGTCCTGCTGGATGGTCCTGGTCAGGTTCAGAGGGATGTTCCTCAGTCTGATTGGCTGAGAGAAGTGATACTTGACAGCTGTGCAGCGATCGGCGATACCTGCAGAGAACAGAACTCACAGGTGAGGTGTACAGTGTGGAGCTGAGCTTCAGAACTACACCTGCTTACCACCACAGCTGAACACCACCAGCCAGTTTTCAATTTCAATTTTCTTGTATATGGCCAAATCACAACAAAGGCCAACTCACGGCACTTCACATTGTCAGGTCTAGACATTATTATTGAGTAAAACCCAACAGATCCCCCTTGAGCAGCACTTGGCAACAGCGGGGAGGAAGGGAACCCTAGCCCAAACCTCTGACAGACCACCACAGTTCCATTAAATCCAGGTCCAGACCTGTCAGAGACCGAACCAGACCAGTGAAATGAAAGCAGGTTCTTGTTCTCAGTCTGTGACAACAGACACAGTTTACCACTCAGGGAGGTTCTAATCAGAGCCGTTAAGATAGAAGAGCTGGGGGGGTCAAAAATGGCAGCAGGTCATGTGACTCGTAGCATCAGATGGTTCCAAAAGGTCAATTCAGATCTGTGTTTTCTGTCGAACAGCAGGATTCGTCCGCAGCTACCTGTACAACCCTGTAAACTGATTCAGCATTCTGTTGTAGATACTTCAGCTATAGTTGGCTCGGTACAGTCAAAAGGATGTAAAACATGTTTTAACACATCACTGACTTAAAATTACTGCTTTTGATTTCGGCTTCTTACTTGGGAAGTTGGCAGCCACATCAGTGTAGCTCTGTGGTGCTGCTGCTAATGTTTGGAACTGTTCGATAGTCCTGTGATGTCGACACCCTCCTTCTTAATCCACTCTGGCTCTAATGAAAGACACTATTCAGGTGCATTATGGGCAATGTAGGACCCTAAGTCAAAAACTTTGCTGCTCCAATTTAATCAGAAGAACAACAGCTGAAGGTTCGCAGGGCTGATTCACTGAGTTGTGCTGCAGCAGCCAAACACCAGCTCTCCTCTGTAAACACTACAGACCTGCTTATACACATGGCAGAGAGCCACTGGGAAAGAGGACATTCAATCTGATTTAGACCACAAAGAATTTTTGTCTGAGTAGAAAACAGACTGGATGCAGAAAGAGGAGGCTGAGGCTGAGTCTGTCAGAGCTGCACATCCTCCAGCAGGGATCGATGGATCTGATCTGAGCTCGGGGTCCAGTCTAATGCAATGTAATGATATGTAACATAATGTCATGTAATATGATTTGGAGTGCTGTAATCTGATGTGTGGTTTGAGTGTTGTCCAGCTCCTCTCTGTTCAGCATTACTCTGACCTCCAGGTTTCAGGTGGGCAGCCTGCCAGAGACTGCAGAGACTAAAACTGCAAACGTCACCATGACCCACAGCTTCTCAGCCCCACAGAATCAGAACATTCTGCTGCTGGCCTACTCATTACTCCAGAGGTTAGTGGAGGGGTGGCTGTGCCTTAGGAGGTAGCACGGGTTGTCTCCCGACCGTAGAGTTGGCGGTTTGATTCTCGGCATGTCAAGGTGCCCTTGAGCAAGACACAGAACCCCAAGTTGCTCCCGTTGATATCACCTGTGTGTGTGAAGGGGTGAATGGAAAACGGTATAAAGAGCTTTGGGTGCACTTCAATGCATAGAAAGGCGTTAACCAGCTTGAGACCAGTGTGGAACCATCCATAGACCAGTCAGGCACCAGTGTGGAACCATCCATAGACCAGTCTAAGAAATGTTATGTTAAAATGTCCAAACATGCCCACCAGGACAATAGGCGTCGGTCCACAGGTGAGGGCTCAAAGACAGGTAACCACTCTCACCGATACTGGGCTATAACGACTAAGTCGTTAGGGGACATTGTTGGTAATCAAAGGACTGAAACACCACCGAGGGGGATAAATATGTCCAACTCAACGCCAGTCGGGCAGAACTGATGAAGCCTCTTGGACGAGAGGTGAAACAACGTCTTCAACCTAAAAACCTAGGCCAGAAGTTTTTTCAGCTTACTATGACCTGGATGATTGAGAATCGGCACGGACACATTATGTTAATCAACTCAGAGCCGCTCTATCACACAGGTATATTACAGTAAACTGCAGTATAGTACAGTAGTATATTAAACTGCAGTATTGTACAGCAGTATACACTAACCTGCAGTGTGGTATTAACAATGTTCAGACTGTGCTGCTACAAACTAAACTTACTGAGAGAAATAATCACAAACCACCTGAAATACTACAGATATTACCAGACTGATGTGGGAGTTTAAAGCCGATATCAGCTAATGCGTGATGCACTGTGCTGGACACCATATCCCGTAATCCATCAGTCGTCCAATCACAACATGGAGGTTTCACATCTATCCTCAACACCTTCAGCACTGCTTTGTTTTCCTACAGTACCTTAGGTCGCAAACTGATACACGTCTTTAAAGTTGTATCATAAAGGTTTGAAGTAGTTATTAGAATCTGTACAGCTGTATATAAACGGTGCACAAGGTGCATGTGCACGTGACAGCAGACAGTCATACGTCAGCCTGTTTGTCAACCGCTTTATATCATACACACCTGAATATCACCATGTACTTGTAAACGGCAGCAGGTGTATGTACAGTGTATACAGGAGAATGTATTAGTGCTCAGGTGAGGCCGTCGGCGAGCCCCACCTGCAGACACACACACACACACACACATACACATCTGTGCACGTATAGAGCAGTATATGTGAGCATCTGACCCCGGTCGATGAGCTTGTCGATGTCCGGGTCCAGGCCTTTGAAGTAGCACTTCCTCCAGAGGCCGGAGTGCGTGGAGAACAGCGGCCTGCCGCACTCGGTCTCCAGGATGCCCATCCCCAGGATGGCCCGCCAGTTCTCCACCCGGTC
>NW_018128115.1:52511-65688 GCF_001952655.1 Monopterus albus | reverse complement strand
CGCGGTGTCCACCAGCGGCAGGTGGTAAATAGGCATCTCCCGGTTCTTCTGGTCGTTGGAGTCGGATCCGTATCGGTCGCAGTTCTCCTTGTGTCTGCGGGTGTCCGTCTCGTACCAGTGGTCGGTGGAGATGGCGGTGACCAGTAGCAGCAAGGACAGCACGCTGAGCGCGAGGCTCATTGCGGACACCGTGACCGTCACCGGCCGGGCTCTCTCCATGGTCGGGACATGGACCGAGCCGCTCCCGGCCCCGGAGCAGGTCCCGGTGCTGCTATTCGCTTCGTTCCCGCAGCTGTTTCCGTTACTGGGCATCTTCTGCTGCCATCCTCGCTCTCGTCAGCCGTTCCCCGTTTGCCCTCGAGAGCGCGTTGTCATGCCGACTGAGGGATCGTCAGAGGTGCGTCAAGGTGCACGCATGTAACACGCATGAGTACCGGAAGTTCACCGAGCAGGCCTTCAAATTAAAACCGGTTCAATAATCACTGAGCTGGACACCGAAAACAGTGATAACATACAGTTACATGTGGAGCCGTAAGAACGAAACCAGTGGGGCTAGATTTCATATTTCCACACCTCAGAAAACAAAGGACGACAAAACAAGGTCTTTATTTTAGGCTTTATAGACAAAGTGGCAAAGCTTTGTGCCATGAGAGGGCGCAGTACCAAGGCAGCTGTGCCATCTTGATCCTGGTGAAATGTATCAAGGAAGCAGCAGGAGAGGCTGGGGAAAACCACATCCAGCACCCAGACAATAAGCACAGGCGCCCCCCAGGAATGTGTGCTCTCCCCTCTGCTGTTTTCACTCTACACCACATGTGTCAAACTCAAGGCCCGCGGGCCACATCCGGCCCGGCGTACAATTACATCCGGTCCTGCGAGATTATTTTATAAATCCTTTTTTAATGGCCCAGCGACATGATCGCTGATAACACACAAACTACAAATCCCATAATGCAGCGCAACAGCTGCCTTACTGAACGATTGGCTACCTGTGATCATTCCTGCATCAATTACGTCATATCAATCAAGCATCTGTTGATGTATACAACCCTAATTTCAAGTCAAAGCTAGCCCCTAACAACGGCCAAGAGAAAAGTTGATTCTGAAAACAGAGCCTTTCTAAACCGGTGGGAGGCTGAGTATATGTTTACTGACATTGTCAGTAAACCCGTGTGTCTTATTTGTGGAGCTAATGTGGCTGTAATTAAGGAATATAACCTAAGACGGCACTACGAGACAAAACATCAGGACAAGCTGAAAAACGTGAATGAAGAGCAGAAGCTACAGAAGGGAGAGGAGTTGAAGAGGAATCTGACATCACAGCAGACGTTTTCACCAAAGTGAAATCACACAGTGAAGCTGCTGTGAAAGCAAGTTTTATTGTGACAGAGGAGAAAATCAGCCTGGACATTTACCGAGGGAGAGTTTCTGAAGAGCTGCATGATGAAAGTGTGAGACGTCTGGTGTCCAGACAAAAAGCAGGTGTTTGTTAATGTAAGGCTTAGCAGAAATATGGTTGGTGATTTTAAGTTCAAGTTTATTTATTTTGGAATAATATTGTATTCCGTCATATTAGTTTATGACATCACAGCAGACGTGTGATGTCATTCATATTTTTAGATTCAACCGGTTCTTTTATCTGAAGGCCCCAAGAAGTAACACTCAGGAAACAAGAATCAGCTTTATGTAGATTTATTTTCTTCTGGTTACTGAAAGTAGACATGCAGTTAGCATCTTATCTATAGTTTTCAGGATGACACTTATCTCTGCAATCAATTTATGCACATTTCACCAAGAAGACAAGAAATACTACAAGTTGTCTCAAAACTGCATATTATAATTATAATGCATGCATAAGAGCTGGTTAATACTGATAAATGGAGCTGTTAATGAAACACAGACAAATAGTCATACTGAACTTTTCCATTATAAAAGCAAAATAATACTGATGATATGTAGAACAATAACTTTAACTCCTGAAATCCAATCCTAACAATATGTATGTTCATAAAACATTTAGTTTTAGTTTTTCAATAAATGTTTATCCCCTTCGGCTCGCGACCTAAAGTGTGCTTTGAGTTTTGGCCCCCTGTGCCATTGAGTTTGACATCCCTGCTCTACACCAACAACTGCATCTTGAAGGACCCCTCTGTCAAGCTCCTCAAGTTTGCAGATGATACAACTGTCATTGGTCTCATCTGAGATGGTGACGAGTCAGCCTGCAGACGGGAGGGTGAGCAGCTGGAAGACACAAGGCTCATTGGTCTCATCCAAGATGGTGACAAGTCAGCCTATAAACATATGGTTAAGCAGCTGGTCCTGTGGTGTAGCCACAACAACCTGGAGCTGAACACGTTCAAAACAGTGGAGATGACAGTGGACTTCAGGAAGAGCCCCCCCACATCATACATGGCAGCACTGTATCAGCAGTAAAGTCCTACAAGTTCCTGGGCTCCACTATCTCCCAGGACCTGAAGTGGACGTCCAACATCAGGACCATCACCAAGAAGGCACAGCAGAGGATGTACTTCCTGCTCCAGCTCAGGAAGTTCGACCTGCCCCAGGAGCTGCTGATCCAGTTCTACAGAGGAATCATCCAGTCTGTTCTCTGCACCTCCATCACTGTCTGGTTTGGCTCAACAACCAAACAGGACAAGTACAGACTTCAGAGGACAGTCAGGACTGTAGAAAAGGTCATTGGTGTGAGCCTGTCCTCCATGGAGGACCTGTACACCTCACGGGTCAAAAGGAGGGTGGAGAGGATCACTGCAGACCCCTCACACCCCGGACACAATCTGTTTGAACTCCTCCCCTCTGGACGGTGTTACAGGTCACTGTGCACTAAGACAACCAGGCACAGGGACAGTTTCTTCCCCCAGGCTGTCGCTCTGATGAACACTTAACCCACGACAGTATGACTGGACAATAACCCTCAGTGCAATACCTGTGTGTGTGTGTGTGTGTGTGTGTGTGTATATATACCTTTTGTATATACTGTATCTATCTGGAAAACTGCATCTGAACTGTGTGTATATATACACACATATTTTATAAGCACTTTATTTTTATTTTCCTAATGCACAATCTTTTTTTCTTGTTCTCTGTCTTGTATTCACTTGTCTACTTGTTACCTTATAGAAGAACACATGTACCAGAGTCAAATTCCTCATATGTCCAACGCACCTGGCCAATAAAGTTGATTGTGATTCTGATTTGTCTAAATATTGTCTTTATTTTCTGAGTAAACACAATCTAACAGTCTTGGACATGGTTTGTTTCACATTTTGGTTACAAGACAGCTGACATTTTCTGAAGGGTACTCCTGTAGAACATAATGAACATAATTGACATGTGAACCACTGAGTTTACTGAGCGATGGATGTGACTGCGGTTATCATCACATTCATACTGTTACTATTAGAATGATCATCTGCTGGTCACATGGTTTTATGCACGAAATAAAGTACATTGAATGATGATGTTTCTGTAGTAGAATCTTTGCTTCTGTGGCTGGTTTCAGTAGGCTAGTAGATTGTCTGTAGGCTCTTGGTATAAATAATGCGTTTTCACCTTTGGGTAGAAATTGTGTGTCCGTGGGTGAAATTCAGTGTAATCTCAGTAGAAATGTAAATTCAGTGCAGTAGAGTATCTAAACATCCTTGGAAGTAGAGGTGCATACTTGGAGTAAAGCGTCAGTAGAGTCTTGGTGATGCAACGTACTCAGCACAGCGGAGAATCATTAGATTTCCCGATTGAATCCAACTACTCACTGTTTGTTTGAGACATTCATGGTCACAGCCAGACATCACAGCTCCCACACAAGAGACAGCTGCTTCCAGCTCCCCTCATGACAACACAGCAAAAAAAAAAAGCAATTTAAGTTCATAAACTGCTAAACTTCAAATGGTACAGACGATTTTAAGAACTATCAGAATGAAGACAATCATCAAAATCTAAAGACAAAAAAAAAATACAACTGTGGGAGGAAGCCAGAGCACCCGGAGAGAACCCACACAGGCAGAACATGCAGGCCCCACACAGAAAGGCCCCGGGTTGGCTGGGGCTCGAACCAAGAACATTCTTGCTGTGAGGCAACAGCACTAACCACTGCTTCACTGTGCTGCCCGTAATCAGAGACATTTAGTATTATAAATATTACGTCATTTTATTTTCATGTAGTTTGTAGTTTACGTTCCCATTTCTCCCACAGTTGCTGAAAGCATCACCATCCTCCCCTCCCTCTGTCCCAGCCCTGTCAGGGAGGGGTGTGTGAAGCTCCCATGAAGGTGGAGGTGTGAACCCAATTAAAGAGCCAGAAAGCTGAGGCATCAGAACAGGGTTTAAAGTCTTTCTGTAAGTTAGACATGAACAGACAGTCTTGAGGGATCAGGCAGAGAGCAGTACTTAGTTCAGTCTGTGGTCGAAATCTCCGGCAGGGCAGCAGGGAAGGCAAGGCAGAATCATAGGTCGATAGAACAGGCAAGGTGTCCATCTCAGGATAACAGTCAGGCAAGAGGGAGGAGGCTGGATCACAGGCTGGTAAAGCAGGCAGGGGTTCAGTATCAGGATAGCAGTCACTAGAAAATAATGCGGGAGAGTCTAGACAGGACATAGAACAATCTGGCATCTCACAACAGGGTGAGGAGCTGCTAAATCAACCTGATCAGTGTTTGTTTGTTGTGTCTTGTTGCTTTTCTTCTTTTGTCTCTCCTCCCCTTACCCACTCCCCCCAACCGGTCGAGGCAGAAGGCCACCCACCAAGAGCCAAGGTCTGTCAGAGGTTCCTTCCGATAAAGGGAGTTTTTCCTTCTCGCTGTCGCCAAGTGCCGCTCAGGGGGATTTGTTGGGTTTTCCCTCTGTAATAATATTGATAACAGTAAGGTCTAGACCTTAGTTTGTAAAGTGTCCTGAGATGACTTGTTGTGATTTGGCACTATACAAATAAATTTGATTTGATTTGATGTAATGTGTGAATAAACGGAGTTAGTCTCTCATGTCGCTGTGTCCAACATTCCTTTAATGTTTTCTTTTTTTCTCTACCTCCTCTCTTACCGCTGACCTCCCACGTCACCTCCTGTGGGCAGGCCAATACAGGATTGCCAACATGATCTACATCCCCCTTCTTAATACTGAATGTCTAACCTGTTTCACATGAACATAGAACTGAAATACATGTTTTAACAGCTACATCTAACTGTCCATGACTTTGTGTGCTATAACAGTGCACATAACTAGTGTACCAGCTGATCCACACAACAACACACTGTAGTAAGTTACAGAAGCAGCGAGGCTGCTCCGATGGGAATGAAATGAAGCCTAAATCTATGTAACGTAGTCCTTGTACAGGGAGTTGGGCTTTGACACTGTTCCTGAGCATGTGATGACCACAGCTGGTTCTTGCGCCTGTTCTGTTCGCTGCTGGTCAACATCGGACCGAGGTTCGGGCTGAAGTTCAGGCTGATGTTCATGGTCAGCGTTACTTGTGACTTCTGTTGAAGTGGGATGGGTGTATTGTTCAGGAGTATGGAGAAGGTGGCGTCTGTTTCTTACATATGTTGCCTTTCTAGCCTGTACCTGGTAGCTGTTTGGCTGTGGTGCTCTCCCTATTACTGTCGCCAACCTGTCACATCCCCTGTCTGTCTGTATTCTCACTGTCTGTCCTGCGTGCAGGGAGGGCAAAGGTCTGGCTGACCTGTCATAATCTCTCTTACCCCTCTGTCTGCTACATGTTAGGGCTGCTTGGATCTGTGTTTCCACCTTTGGCACGTACATGGCTTTGATCATGGGAATTAGGGTCTTGGTGCACCGGGAGAGGAGGTACTGGGCTGGTGAGGGCAGCCCATTTCTAGGTATGTTATGTACGTTGAGCAGTGCCGCATAAACATCTGTTTTGTCGTGTGCACATTTTTCCAGAAGATTTTTTGCGGAGCGTACAGCTCTCTCAGCTAAACCATTTGATTGAGGGTAGTGGGGGCTGCTGGTGACATGACAGAAGTCCCATGTACGGGCAAATTCTTGGAACTCCATGCTTGAGAAGTATGTTGCGTTGTCAGTCATTAGCTGCTGAGGGGCTCCATAGGTAGCAAAGTGGCGCTTGAGCCTGGCTATGATTGTTGCACTGGTTGTGTTTGGGAGCTGGTCTATTTCAAACCAGCCGGAGTATGAGTCAACAACCACCAGCCCCCCCCACTCAAAACGTCTGCCACTGTGAAGGTCCACGGCAGATCTGGTATGTCATGCAATCGAAGGGGCTCCGTTGTTTGATGCGGTTTGAGGGCATTGCAGTGAGCTCATCTTGAGACCTCAAGGTCAATGTCTTGATATATGCTGGGCCAGAACATAGTTTCCCTGGCTCTGCGCTTCATCGCTTCTAGGCCAGGGTGTCCTCGATGCAGTTGTTTGACATAATAGCGCTGTAGTGAATGAGGGATGATGAAACGCTGGCCACGTAGCAGCAAGCCATTATCAAGTGTGAGTTCATCTCTCATGGCATAAAATTTTCTGAGGTCATGTGGCAGTTTCTTCGATGAGTCGGGCCAGCCCGCGACAAGAACCTCCGATAAGCGCTTGCATAGGTGATCTGCCTGTGTTTCTTGTCTCAATTCCTCAATGCTCCTGGATGAAAGAACCTCCATTGTCATCATGTCGTAGTCTTCACTAGTATCACCAGTGTCAGTGGATGGCAGGTTTGATCATGAGAGTGTGTCTGCCAGGTATAGCTCCTTGCTCTTTTGTAAATGACGAGGTTGTAACGCTGCAGCTTGAGCATCATCCTCTGCAGGCATGCAGACGCTGTGTGTAATGGCTTTCTCAGGATAGTGATGAGGGGCTGATGGTCAGTTTCGATGGTCACCGGACGGCCATATATGTAGTCGTGGAATTTCTGACAAGCGAAGACGAGTGCCAACAGCTCCTTTTCTATTTGAGCATATCGAGATTCAGTCTCCATGAGTGCTTTTGAGGCAAACACCACTGGGTTGTCGTTCTAGAGGCAAACAGCACCGAGGCCATGCTGGGAGGCATCAGCAGATAGCACCACGGGCTGGTGCACATCAAAGTATTGGAGCACCGGAGGGGATGTGAGGAGCTGTTTAAGTCTGTCGAACGCTGCCACATGGTGCTCCTGCCAGCTCCATTCCAAAAGCTGACGCAGGGGTGCTGTAGTTTCACTGTAACTTGGGATGAATTTGGACAGATAATTTGTCATGCCCAGGAACCGCTGAACATCATGTTTGTCTGCTTGGGTTGGCATAGAACGGACTGCTTCTGTTTTCGTAGGGTCAGGTTTTATGCCTTGATCGGTCAACAGGTGACCCACGTATGACACCTCAGACACCCGGAAACGGCACTTGTCGGGGTTCAGGTTGAGGTTTACAGCACGTACCCTGTCCAATACCTGCTGGAGACGCAGATCATGCTCCTCTCTTGTGCTGCCCCAAACCAGGATGTTAGACAATTATCACACATGGCAGTCCTTCAAAGAGCTGTTCCATGCATCTCTGGAAAACTTCACTGCCTGTAGATATTCCATATGGCATGGGGAGGAAGGCATACCGGACCACCGGAGTCATGAAGGTGGTCAGTTTTGAAGACTCCTCAGTGAGTGGTATCTGCCAGAAGCTACATTTCGCGTCAAGGATGCTAAACACCTTAGCACATGGCATGTTGGCAATCACCTGTTCCACTGTTTTCAAGGGGTGGTGTGGTCTGAGGAGAGCCTTATTGAGGTGGATGGGGTCCATACAGAGTCTTACAGTGCCATCTTTTTTACGTGCAGCCACCATGGACGACACCCACTCAGTGGGCTCATAAACTGGCTTGATGACTCCTAGCTTGGTCATTCTGTGTAGTTTGTTGATCATTTTGTCTTTCATTGCCAGTGGCATCCGCCTGGGGGTGCACTGAGGGGCCCAGTCAGAGGGGTCCAGGCGCATGTAATACACTACAGGCGGTTTGCCTATACTGCTACAGTCAAAAGGGTCCTTGTAGTCTGTGACCTCAGGGGCCCCCTGTTGGATAGAGTGTACGTTTGGGCCAAGGTGTACGAGACCCAGCTTGACACTATCTCTGAGGCCCAGCAGGGGTTTTACATCACTGTCGACAAGATGAAACTGTAGTGTTCCACATGTGAAGGTTATATCAGCAACACCTAATGTCCTTATAATCTGGCCACCATAGGCCACCAGGTTTACTACATGGCTGTGGTACACAAGTGCACTGGGGTCGATGTGTTGGAGCATGTGTTTTGAGAGCACGTTCCATCGGGCCCCGGTGTCAATCTTCACCTTGAGTTGCTTTCCTGTGTCGGGGTTGGACAGGATGGTGAATACTTCTCCTCTGTCTGCTGGCAGCTCTACACTTTCACAGTAGAGGAGGTCTGCTGGTCCATTATTGGTCTGTGCATCAAGTTCACCTATGTGTCTGACCTCCTCTGCACAGGGTGTGGGGTGCTCTGCGTAATTGCTGTGGACCTTGTTCTGGACTCTTGTACATGCGTGCTCTGCTGGATCTGCAACATTTAGAGAAGTGGTTCCATTTTCCACATGCACTGCAGCGCTTGTTGAAGGCTGGACAGTTGCTGCGGACAGATGCATGCTGGCCAGCACAGTTAGAGCATGTAGAGTATTGCAGGATGCAAACTTCGCTTTCTGTCTTTATGTCTTTAGTGTCTGTTGTCTTTATTTCTTTGTTCCCTTTTTCAGCTTGCTCATGCAGTAAGCACATTTCAATAGCCAAGTTTAATGTCAGATGTTTTTCTTTCAGCAGCTGTGTGCGGATATTATCACTGTGAATGCCACATACCAGTCGATCACGGATCAGTTCATCATGCAATATCCCAAAGTCACATTTTTTTACAAGCATTTTGAACGTGGCCACGTACGACTGAACCGTGTCGTGTGGCTTCTGGTTCGTAGTGTTGAATGTGTCTGTCCATAATAACGTTTTTTACTGGCAGGCATGTTTCATCAAACTTCTTTAGTAGTACCTCTGGATCCTCTGGGTCTTCGTCTGTCCCGAAGGTGAACGTGTCATATTTGTCTTGGGTGTCCGAACCAGCGAGGTTGAGGAACGTGTAGGCTCGCACCTTTGTGGACACTGCCGAGAGAGCGGTGTTGCTGTAGATGCGCCATTCGCGCTTAAACTTCGTCCAGTTGTCCGCGATATTATCATCAAAAACCAGGGGGTCGACCTTACAGAGTCCTTGTGCCATCATTACTGTAGGCTGACTTCTGACACCATGTAAATGTGTGAAGAAACGGAGTTAGTCTCTCATGTTGCTGTGTCCAACATTCCTTTAATGTTTTCTTTTTTTCTCTACCTCTTCTCTTACTACTGAACTCCCACGTCACCTCCTGTGGGCGGGCCATTACAGGATTGCCAACATGATCTACACTTGATTTGATTTGAAATATTGTGGTGAGCAGGTGTGAGTGATTAAGGGGCAGGTGAAGCCAATATACATGATGAGATGAAGTTACCGGGTGTTAGGGTGAGCTGGGGACAGGAAGTGGTGTCAGAATAAAAGCAGGACCGGAAGCTGACGGGGCAGGATCATGACAAGCCCGTCACTTTGTGTTGCACTGTGCATGCTCCGTGCTCATGGAAGAAGCCAAGTTAAACTTGTGTTGACAGAGTGGGTCCTGTGCTTTAGTTCGGGTCCATCCGGGGCAGTTCGGGTCAGTTTTGCATCTGAATCTCCCACTGGTTCGGTCTGAATAACCGGGGAGATCAGCTGCTGTCCGGACATCTTCCGCAGGACGAGTTACAGCTGATTCAGCCTGTCGGCAGCGGGACGTACGGTGACGTCTACAAGGTACCCACACCGACGTCACAGTTAGCTTAGCAGCAGTTAGCTCGGTCCCACGAGACTGTGTCATGTATAAGCGGCTTTAAAATGTCAGTGGAGGTCATGTAAGGCGTGTGCATTGGACCCTGCACTGTTTGGGAGGAAATGATCAATAAGTGATTGATCAATGCATATCAATTACACTGGAAGAATTCACAACAGTGTTTGGGTCCTTACCAAAGGGCATAATCCAGTACTTTGAGAACTCTGTAACTGATGGTTCAGATTCTTTTGAACTGAAACATCGAAGAGAAATGACGAGATTTTATGCAGGTGTTGGAAAATATTCATGAAAGCCTCTTTATGAAGGATTAAACTGGCATAAAATGTGATCGGCTGGTGGTAAATGCTGTATTAATAACAAAGACAAATAGGTATCGTTTAAAATCTTACACTGGATGTACCCAGTCAAAGTTGTATTAGAAAGGTTTAAAACTGATATTTAAAATTCCTCTGATTTCTGTGGTCTAGTAAGAGAAATTCAATTCAATTTTATTTGTATAGCGCCAAATCACAACAAAATTCATCTCAGGACACTTTACAAAGTAAGGTCTAGACCTTACTGTTATCACTATTATTACATAAGGAAAACCCAACAAATCCCCCTTGAGCAGCACTTGGCGACAGTGGGGAGGAAAAACTCCCTTTAACGGAAGAAACCTCCGACAGACCCCGGCTCTTGGTGGGCGGCCTTCTGCCTCGACCGGTTGGGGTGAGTGGATAGAGGAGAGGCAAAAGAAGAAAAGCAACAAGACACAACAATCAAACACTGATCAGGTCAATGTGGCTGGGGACTGGGCATCAGAATCATAGAGCTCCAGGGCCAGGGCAACCTGTAGAAAGGTACAGGGAGAGAGAGAGGACACACTACGGGAGAGAGGAGACACAAAGTTACTAATGTGTAATGGTGGCATAGAAACATAGAGAGAGAGGAGAGAAGTTGAGTTCTGCATCATTGCAAACCGGGCCATTCGTTTTTCTTGCGACTGTGAGTTTGTAAGCCTGACACTGAATGTGCAAACCTGTGTTTTCAGACAGAAAATTAAGTGTACAAGCTTGTAAAATTAAGTTTGCAGATGCAAACCTAAATGTTCAAACTTACAAAACAGTATGTAGAGATGCCTTCGACACACAAATGCATCTTTCCTACATGTTTTCCCTTAATACACTGATGATGAGAACAGGTGTAATACGTTTTTGTGAATGGCCATGGTTTCACTCTCTTCACCCAACACCCCCAGCATCTCAGAGCAGAGAATACTCCTTATGTTTTCATGATTTTGAAAGCTGATTTTTTTAAATATTTGGCAATATTTTTAGTCATTCAAATTAGGCTGTATGGTTAATAACACATTTTCCTGTGGTGTGACAAACTCAGAACACATTTATTTATTACTTTACCACAACTTTAAGGCAACAATTTGTCACTGTGTTTAAGTTTTCATTCATTAATACTGACAAGCACCACATTTTGACTCTGGCGTGTTGAAGTTGGGCACGTGTTTTATGCCGGATGCCCTTCCTGACGCAACCCTGAATCAAACCCGGGTCACAGCAGCGAGAGCACTGACTCCTATTCACTCATTCACTACTCCCTATGTAATACACACTAGGTAGTTCACTCAACAGTTAAATTGAGATAGTGGACACTTATCAGCATTTGTGTCATCACTACCGGCTGTAGAATGAGGCGATGATAGTTTTCCATAAAACGTGAAGCGTTTCATTGTGGGATTGATAGCAGAAAGCAGTGTACGTGACGTATACACTGCCTCTTACGTTCCACTGTGGTATTGTGCAGTATATTAGTGGATAGATTTACACACTCAGCACTAGGACACCACTTCAACATGGCAAACACACTGTAGTGAGTAGGGGGTGATTTCAGACACATCCCCGACTTGTCTCTGTTCTTTCTCTCTCTTTGTCGGTCTCTGTCAGTCAGGATGAGGTTTGTCATGTATCCCTGATGACCCTGTGACTGAGGCCTCATGGGAAATCTCAGGTGACTCTGAGTCAAAACTCAATGTGACGGCAGAAAAAAAATGAAACTTTGTCCATTAAGTTGATCAATAATTCACAGTGTCTTTGCAGGGCTCTGCTGCTTCCTGTAACACAAACCCCCACCCCCTGCCTCCCACCTCCACTGTGACTTCTGTGATTGGCTGTCAGGATGCTGCTGTCACATCAGATCTGAAAATAACTGTCATTTTCATTGTCAGTTCATTTTAAGATTATGTCTGTGCAGATTCTCAGTCATCCAGGTCATAGTAAGCTGAAAAAACGTAGAAAAAAAATCAACTGGACTAGATTTCTAGGTCGAAGACTCCTGCAGTTGCACAGTCGCTCTCACCGCAGCAGCTTCAATGGATCCTCAGTCACAAAGCAGCTGCTGAAAACATCTGTTCACATGCTGATTAAACTGAAGAGAGTCAAGAGGAGATCGTGACAGTTCGGCTTTATACTAAAAGATCTTGAAAAAACCTTAGAGAAAATCAACTGGACTTAGATTTCTAGATCGAAGACATTTCACCTTTCATCCAAGAGGCTTCATCAGTTCTGACTGACTGGTGTTGAGCCCGAGATATTTATCCCCCTCGGTGGTGTTTCAGTCCTTTGAAGGCCAACAATGTCCCTTAACGACTGAGTCATTGTAGCCCAGTATCGGTGAGAGTCGTTACCTGTCTTTGAATCCTCCCCTGTCGACCGACTCCTATTGTCCTGGTGGGCATGATTGGGCAGAGATCTCAAAATAGGACTGTAGATTGATGACAAGTTGTGTCTTAGTCCACCACCCCTATTTAGTGAGGGGTGGTAGAACACCCCTCATTAACGACTCTCACCGATACTGGGCTGTAACGAATCAGTCGTTAAGGGACATTGTTGGGCATCAAAGTTCCCTCCTTGCCTCAGTCGCTCCTTCGGACCACGGACCTCCTCCACTCTGCTTCCTCACCACCCTGCAGGTCGATGCACAGTCTACCACTCACCGTATGTACTGTTTCTGTTTATCTTCCTTAGCATCCAACTCGACCAGTCCAGGAGTGAGTCCCAGTGTCCGCAGCCCGGTCCTCTTTGCATCATCTCCATCATTGATTGTGTACACCTCCTAGCTCGACACCCGGTCCCTGTATTACTCTACTGTTTCTATTCTTGTCCCTTATTCATCACTGTAAATAAATAGCACTGTCTGCACCGAAGTCAGCCACCTATTTTTTGCGACTCGCTCACTGCTGTGTTCGAGCCAGCTTAACAATAACACTGTCATCGCTTATGTTAGGTAAGCGGCCGTATGTCTTGGACACTCGGATGAAGAGAGGGGCGGAGCCG
>NW_018128115.1:42513-51615 GCF_001952655.1 Monopterus albus | reverse complement strand
CGGGGAGGAGCCCCGGGGGAAGCCCCAGGACATGCTGGGGGGACTATGTCTCTCGGCTGGCCTGGGAACGCCCCGGCATTCCCCTGGAGGAGCTGGAGGAAGTGTCTGGAGAGAGGGAAGTCTGGGCATCTTTGCTTAGACTGCTGCCCCCACCACCCAGTCCCGAAAAAGCAGAGGAAAATGGATGGATGGAATAAAACTAAAATGTTTCTGCGCGGTCTGACAGACCAGCTGAGGTTTCCAGAGAATGTTTTTATTCTGTGTAATATTTCAGAGTCATGGTGCATCCTCCAGTGAACATCTTGTACATGTCAGAAAACTGAAGCCACAGCGTCACAGCACTGAGCGAACACAAGTGGAGTCTTATCAGTTTGGTTGTGTTCTGTGTGCAGTACTTGTGAAGCAGCAGGTCGTCTATGTTTATCAAACAGGGAGCTTCAGACCCACTGAAAGTCAATCTGCTGATGACACTGAAATGCACTCAGTGTCCTCATGTGAAAGAGAAAGTGTTGCATCTCAGTGTGTCAAGGCCATTTCACTTCCACTGCTCAGATGGGTTTTCACAAGGCTACGTTAGATTCTGGTTATTTCTGTTTTGTGACATGAAGGCTCCCAGTCATCAGGTCCTGGGTTCTCAACCATCTACCTGCTGACAACCTGGGAAAACTGTGTGCAGGAGAATTGAGGACAGCTGGTTTGAAGGCACATGGTTGTCACAACAAATACCGATCTGGTGTAGTTTTTTCTCTTCACTGTATTTTGGATGCAATGAAACAGTTGAGAGCATCTTCACTTTACTGCCAGTGCCTGAAACATGCACAGGACTGTGTAAAGGAAAAGAAAGAGAGGTCATGTGGGGTCTGGTAAATCAACTCTCACTCTAAATCTGCATCAGTACAGGTGCGTAGCTCAGACCTCTGCCTCCCGAACCTGCTGTAGCCTCACAGCACTTACAGGTTGCTGGTTCAAAGCCAACAGACAGGATTCTGTGTGCTGCTCTGCTCAGAGGCTCCTTCAGCTGCTGATCAGTGATTCAACACTCTCCTCCTTCAGGGTCACCACTGATTAATACCTGGGTGGGCCATTTCCTACGATCATCTGCTCTTCCCCAGTCTGTGTGTGTCATTAGCATTGTTAGCATCAGACTGGAGCCCCCCCATTCATAAGTTATTGATCGTGGTTGTGAAGGCCCATCAGCTTGTATCGACCGACAGGACGGGTACTGCTGCTTCACCTTCCACAGGGGCAGGGTTAGAGGAGGTGGGGGCGACCGGGGTTAAATTATCATGAGCTGTAATTTTCAGTTAACACTCAGTCAGAGCAGCTGCAGCAGTGCGTCCGCACTCTGAGTCGTGAATATAATCAGTGTGCTGAAGTGCTGAAGCTGCGAGATGATGGAGGTCAGGACAGAGGATCGATGGGTGGCAGCCTGCATTCTATCAGGTCCTCAGATCCCTGCAGACAAGTTCACCATCACCTCCTGTCCCACCACAGAGACTTAAGACCAGGCCGCACTTTGGTCATCGTCCTGTGTAGTGTTTACGACAGCTTTCTGATTTATCAAGAAATTCATCAATTACAAAAACAAATCTTCTGTCCTAGACATGTTCAGCTTTTATCATTGTTCTGTCCTGACAGAAACAGCTGCACATTTTCTAAATGTCAGATTTCCAAATAAAAGTGACACTGGAACAAAGATCTGAAAGTTTTAACAGGTGACACACTTCCTGCAGACGTTTCACAGTAAAAGCCTGTCATTGATTTGTGATTTTTCCAGTGTAATCGATGACTGATTGAATCCAGTGTCGTCTCACTGATTAGTAAAGTCAGTCCTATGTTCCTGAAACACTGTTGTATGTTGTATGACAGATACTGTTAGGCTGCTGCGAAGGCCTCATGTAGGTCGGCTACAGACTGTTAATAACGATGATGATGAACATGTCTCCTTCACAGGTTCTCTGCTGAACTGATCAATTATCAAAGTCTAAAGCCTGATAAGAGCTCTTATTGATAATCACCATCAGCTTTGATGGCTGCTGAGCTGTGTTGAACCAACACACACACAATGTGGAGGTGCGTGTGAGAGCATTAGACAATTGATATTCACATCTAAATATACTTAATCTGCGTGTATCAGCGAGCGCAGGACCCTTCAGTCAGTAGGAGTCAAACCCACAACCTGCTGCACCGCTTCATGTTGTTAACATCCTCCACTGAATCATTTCACTTTTATTTTACCCTGCATCATTTAATATTTATTTTACTACATTGCCTAAATTAATTTCACTGATTTATATTTGTTACAACATCATTTCATGTTAATATCACTGCATTGCTCCAGGCTCTGGTGCTTGGTTAGCAGGGCAGATGTCAGGGCAACAGGTCTGTAGTCATTCAGTCCACTGATGGAGGATTTCTTGGGAACTGGGATGATGGTGGAGCGTTTGAAGCAGGAGGGGACTTCACACAGCTCCAGTGACCTGTTGAAGATCTGTGTGAAGATGGGGGCCAACTGGTTGGCACAGACCTTCAGGCAGGAGGGGGTCACACTGTCCGGGCCTGGCGTCTTACTGATGTTTTGTTTCCTAAAAAGGCAACACACATCTCTTTCACAGATCCTCAGAGGTGTCGGACTGATGGGGGGAGAGGTGGGAGACAAAGTCCTAGAGGAAGAGGAAGCAGCTGCTGGTTGTGGGTCCAAGATGAGGTGAGAGAGGAATAAAGAGTTCTGCCTTTCAAACCTATATTAAAACTGCCCCCATATGTAAAAACATAGCAGGGAGTTGTGTTTTACTGCACTCGGTTTCAATGCCCGCTAATAATCACTAAGCGTGTGATTGTCTTATTGTGAAAGTCACAGAGTTCAAGGTTCAGGGATTTTATTGTCAATTGTCAATTGAGGAAGTATTAACTCTGTTAACCTCCACCTGTCAGGATATATTGGATTCTATAGCTCCCCTTCGATGTAGACTGGCAAAGCCGAAGGTGCAACCTTGGCTAAATGACTTAACTCGGGAACATAGACGAAGATGTCGTAAAGCTGAACGTAAATGGAAGAAGGACAAACTATGTTTCTCTTTGCCATTTCAGGGACTGCTTGTCGGACTATCAGAAGGTGGTGAAATCTGCAAAATTGAATAATCAAATATTATTATTTGTCAACTTCAGTTCAGCATTCAACAAAAATCATCCCGGACGTCCTCCACTCCAAACTGACCCAGCTCACCGTGCCTGACCCCACCTGTCAGTGGGTAGTGAGTACTGAGTCTGCGCTAATAAAAATTAATAAAATAACATTTTGTTAGCCAGGGACTCTGGGGATCTAGTTCTTTTGGTGCTTTTAGATCTGTCTGCTGCCTTTGGTACAGTGGATCATGAAATCCTCATATCTCGCCTGGAACAATATATAGGAGTTCGTGGTACTGTTCTTAATTGGTTTAGATCTTACCTCACGAATAGAAGTTTTTCTGTTAATATTGGTAACTGTTCCTCCTCAACTATCTTCTCCTGTGGTCTGTACTCGGCCCAACTCTCTTTTCCCTGTACATGCTTCTGCTGGGTTCACTTCTAAGGAGATATGGGTTCTCTTTTCATTGTTATGCGGATGACATCCAGATATACTTACCATTAAAAGCAGCTGGAGGGATGTTTCTACAGCCATTGTTTGACTGTTTGACTGACCTGAAAGCCTGGCTGGCTCAGAACTTTTTAAAATTAAATGAGGAAAAGACTGAGTGTGTTTTATTTGGTGACCTAGCAAAATCTGCTGCTTTTAATCACGACTTAGGCCCCCTGACTCATCATTTGAAGTTGACTGTAAAAAACCTAGGGTTAACCTTTGACCGTGACCTAAGATTCGATAAGCAGATCAACTCAGTCGTAAAATCTAGTTTCTTTCACCTGAGGTTGCTAAGTAAAGTCAAGTCATTTCTTTTTTTTAATGACTTTGAGATTGCAGTTCATGCTTTTATAACTTCTAAACTTGACTATTGTCATGCATTATACCTTGGTGTTAATCAGTCGTCTCTCTCTCGTCTTCAAATGTCCCAAAATGCTGCTGCTCGTCTTTTAACAGGTACTATGAAATTTGACCATATAACCCCAGTACTGGCCTCTCTTCACTGGCTTCCAGTCTGTTTTAGAATTCATTTTAAGCTATTGATTTTTGTTTTTAAGGCTCTTAATGGTTTGGCACTGCCCTACCTCGCTGAGTTGGTGAGGTGGCACGAACTGACTAGATTACTCAGATCCTCAAGCCAGTTTATTTTAGAGGTTCCCAGGGCCAGGTACAAAGGTTGGGGTGACCATGCTTTAATTGTTGCAGCTCCTAAATTGTGGAATGGGTTACCTTTTAATGTTAAATTGACAACTTTTAAATCATTGGTTAAAACATATTTATTCACTTTGGCTTTTAATACATAGCATTGTCTGATGCTTCCTCCTTTTATCTGTTGATTCTGTGTACTTTGTGTTTTTATGTTCCTATGTTGTTTTGTTTCTCTATTGATATTTTTTACTTTGGATTTGCATTGCCGTGTAAAGTACTTTGGTCGACCAGACGTTGTTTTTAAAGTACTAAACAAATAAATTTTGATTGATTGATTGAATTCACCATATGTGAATATGAGTGCTTTATACAGTGCCTTGCGAAAGTATTCGGCCCCCTTGAACTTTGCGACCTTTTGCCACATTTCAGGCTTCAAACATAAAGATATAAAACTGTAATTTTTTGTGAAGAATCAACAACAAGTGGGACACAATCATGAAGTGGAACGAAATTTATTGGATATTTCAAACTTTTTTAACAAATAAAAAACTGAATAATTGGGCGTGCAAAATTATTCAGCCCCTTTACTTTCAGTGCAGCAAACTCTCTCCAGAAGTTCAGTGAGGATCTCTGAATGATCCAATGTTGACCTAAATGACTAATGATGATAAATAGAATCCACCTGTGTGTAATCAAGTCTCCGTATAAATGCACCTGCACTGTGATAGTCTCAGAGGTCCGTTTAAAGCGCAGAGAGCATCATGAAGAACAAGGAACACACCAGGCAGGTCCGAGATACTGTTGTGGAGAAGTTTAAAGCCGGATTTGGATACAAAAAGATTTCCCAAGCTTTAAACATCCCAAGGAGCACTGTGCAAGTGATAATATTGAAATGGAAGGAGTATCAGACCACTGCAAATCTACCAAGACCTGGCCGTCCCTCTAAACTTTCAGCTCATACAAGGAGAAGACTGATCAGAGATGCAGCCAAGAGGCCCATGATCACTCTGGATGAACTGCAGAGATCTACAGCTGAGGTGGGAGACTCTGTCCATAGGACAACAATCAGTCGTATACTGCACAAATCTGGCCTTTATGGAAGAGTGGCAAGAAGAAAGCCATTTCTTAAAGATATCCATAAAAAGTGTCGTTTAAAGTTTGCCACAAGCCACCTGGGAGACACACCAAACATGTGGAAGAAGGTGCTCTGGTCAGATGAAACCAAAATCGAACTTTTTGGCAACAATGCAAAACGTTATGTTTGGCGTAAAAGCAACACAGCTCATCACCCTGAACACACCATCCCCACTGTCAAACATGGTGGTGGCAGCATCATGGTTTGGGCCTGCTTTTCTTCAGCAGGGACAGGGAAGATGGTTAAAATTGATGGGAAGATGGATGGAGCCAAATACAGGACCATTTTGGAAGGAAACCTGATGGAGTCTGCAAAAGACCTGAGACTGGGACGGAGATTTGTCTTCCAACAAGACAATGATCCAAAACATAAAGCAAAATCTACAATGGAATGGTTCACAAATAAACATATCCAGGTGTTAGAATGGCCAAGTCAAAGTCCAGACCTGAATCCAATCGAGAATCTGTGGAAAGAACTGAAAACTGCTGTTCACAAATGCTCTCCATCCAACCTCACTGAGCTCGAGCTGTTTTGCAAGGAGGAATGGGCAAAAATTTCCGTCTCTCGATGTGCAAAACTGATAGAGATATACCCCACGTGACTCACAGCTGTAATCGCAGCAAAAGGTGGCGCTACAAAGTATTAACTTAAGGGGGCTGAATAATTTTGCACGCCCAATTTTTCAGTTTTTTATTTGTTAAAAAAGTTTGACATATCCAATAAATTTCGTTCCACTTCATGATTGTGTCCCACTTGTTGTTGATTCTTCACAAAAAATTACAGTTTTATATCTTTATGTTTGAAGCCTGAAATGTGGCAAAAGGTCGCAAAGTTCAAGGGGGCCGAATACTTTCGCAAGGCACTGTACATTGACAGTACTGCAAATGACCAACAGCAGCAGATATCCTGGCAAAGAAAAACAGTCAGCAGCAGATTTACCTGTAATATAACAAAAAGGGGGAATGTATGGAGTTTGTGCAACAGCAGGGGTAGTCTTTTTATATCTTTGTTGTTGTTGAGTTGTTGCAGTGACTTCCTCCTGACTGGTGACTCTTTGATCGGAGGTCAGGTCGATGTTGCATGTGCGTAGTTCAGGTGAAGATCAGTTTGATGAAGATCAGATGATAGTGATGCCAGACAGAGGTGAAGCTGGCCATTGATGGTGCGTATGTTAAGGTGGACCGGAGCAGAACCTCGCCACTGGCAGAATTGATCGGCGTTGTTCTCTCTGCTGACTCTGCCATCTCAGCCCTGCAGGAAAATAAAAATAGTATCAGCTGAAGTCAGTTGGTGCAGGAATTAACGAGTCACTCTGGTCAATTAGAAATCACTTGATTAAAAAATCAGTGCAGTGTTTAAAATCTCAGCTTTGTGCTGAGGAAACATGAATACATGAGTGCCCAAAGATAAACTGAAATATTAAATCAGAGTCCAAGGAGACAGGAAGTTGTAATGTAGCGGTGATGATCAACATGCTGACAACCACAGGTCAGCTTTTTTGTAAACATGCTTTTGCTCATCCACACTGTTTTCTGCTCACAGAGCAGATGAGCTCAGTGATCTGTGGTTTAAAAGCGTTTGTTGCCTTGTTGGATATGAAAGTCAGATGTGAGGAGTGAAAACACATTTTCACAGCAAGTTTGTTTATCTGTTTATCCACAGTGAACATATCTTCAGCCACATTTGATAATATAATGTTAGTGTTTCAGCAGTGAAGTGAGACATCTGCTCGGATACCAGCTCACAGCCGAGCTTCCATTTTAATGAGACATTACATAAATGCTCCGTATTTATTCTGATCAGCTGGGGGGGGGTGTAGAGGTTTTAATGAGGCCTGAAGCCTCTGGCTACAAGGATCTACAACAAAGACTCTTTGTTCTATGTCTTCTCTGTGAACATGCTCATCAGTGGACAGAATAGCAGAAATACTCTGCTCTGCCTGCATAGTGAGCAGGTAGTGATGCTGTGAGTTTACCTGCTGAAAGTTTCTCTCCAGGACGCTGAAACAATGCAGCTCCATCAGGTGGTGATCACTTCAGCACTGACATGAAACGTTATCAGGCAGACAGACTGAGTAAAGAGGATTTTAGAAAGTGGAGATTAGTTCACTGATTATATCTGAATCCAAATCTGCTCAGTCCAGTGCTGTATAATGAAATATTGAATTTTTTTAAGTTGTTTGGCAGAGTGATGACCTGTCTTGGTTTAAAATCTGTCCTGATTTTCTTCCCACTCTCTCAGACTAAGCCATGGACACCAAGCTGAGTTGAAGGCTTGTAGGGCTTCAGCACAGATTCATTAACCCTCTCCGTACTCACTGTGTTCCTTAATGGGGTGCTGTGCTGCACACATCACAGTAAGATTCATTGTTTTGTGTTATTTTGTCAGTATCAGTTCAAGAAGTTTCTGGTGTGTGATGCATTGACCCTCAGCTGCAGGTGAACTGGACGCTGCACTGCAGCAGGTCTGCAGTCTAACAGTGGTAGCGGGCTGAGTAGGCTGAAGCTGAGCACTCGTCCTTTTCATTGCGCAGATAGAAAAAGATCGGTCACTCCATTTTTAGTAGTGGGAGCGCGGCACTGCCGCACAACCCCAAGTGTACAACCCCAAATCAGAAAAAGTTGGGACAGTATGTATAATCAAAATTAAAACAGAAAACAGTGACGTGTAAATCATCTGTGTCCTGTGGATCATTGTCCTGTTGGCTCCATCAAACCAGGACCTCCAGCGTCCACTGGGGCATTTTGCAGCTGAGTGTGAAGTGGCTGGGATGAGAATCAGCACCTCCAAGTCCGAGGCCATGGAAACAAGTCTGACTTACTGCCGGCAATGTGAACATCACATTGACTTATTGTGTCTTACTGAAACATGGTTACAGCAGGAAGAATATGTCAGTCTAAATGAATCCACTCCACCTGGTCACAGTAACTGTCACATCCCTCGAAACACAGGCCGAGGTGGTGGCGTGGCAGCGATCTTTGACTCAAGCCTATTAATCAACCCTAGACCTAAACATAGTTATAACTCATTTGAAAGTCTCACCCTGAGTCTCTCACACCCAAACTGGAAAACTCAAAAGCCTGTTCTGTTTGTTATTGTATACCGTCCACCTGCTCCTTATTCAGAGTTTTTAAGTGAATTCTCAGACTTTCTGTCTGATTTAGTGCTTAGTACAGATAAAATAATCATAGTAGGCGACTTTAATATTCATGTAGATGCCGACAATGACAGCATCAACAATGCATTCTGTTCATTATTAGACTCAGTTGACTTCTCTCAAACTGTAAATAAACCCACTCACTGTTTTAAACACACTCTTGATCTTGTTCTGACATATGGCATCAAAACTGAACACTTAATAGTTTTTCCCCATAACCCTCTTCTGTCTGACCATTTTCTAATAACTTTTGAATTTCCATTAATGGATTATACTCTATGTGGGAAACAATTCCACTACAGCAGATGTCCATCTGGCAATGCTGTTACCAAGTTTAAGGAAATAATTCCATCTTTATCTACTTCAGTGCCGTTTGCCAACACAGTGGAAGGAGGCCACCTTAACCTTACTCCCACACAAATCGATAATCTTGTTGATAGTACTGCAGCCTTCCTGCATAATACACTTGATACCATTGCCCCTCTGAAAAAGAAGGTAGTGAAACAGAGGAGGCTAGCCCCGTGGTACAGCTCGCAGCTCCAC
>NW_018128115.1:37087-40066 GCF_001952655.1 Monopterus albus | reverse complement strand
CCAAGTGCTTGCTCAAGGGGGATTTGTTGGGTTTTCCCTCTGTAATAATATTGATAACAGTAAGGTCTAGACCTTACTTTGTAAAGTGTCCTGAGATGACTTTTGTTGTCATTTGGTGCTATACAAATAAAATTTGATTTGATTTGATTTGATTACTGTTATTATTATTCATCAGTTTTATTCTTTGTTCAAAATAAACACTCACTTCACTCCACAGCCACCAGTCCGGACCTTAATTGCATGATCTAACTCAGCCCTACGTTCAGGTCGATGACTCAAACACCTATCATCACTCACTGACACAAATTTTAAAAACTGGTTCATCACAGCAAAGGTTCAGTCTTGAGAAACATCAATTGTGAAACTGTTTTGCAGATTCAAGCATGAGTTCCATGTTACCTGATAGTGGCCGAGTGCTATGTACATTTAGATATATTCCATCATGTTTAATAAATCCTGGTTGATTTTTTTAAATGCTACAAAATTGCCCACCAAGGGTGTGCTATGGGCCAGATATGAAGTTGCTGAACACGACAAACCTAATATCAGAAAGCTGTGGGGCCGGAATCGGTCCAGAGATAATCCACTTTGTAACAGTATCTAAAACAAATCCAATAAGTCTGATGAAATCCTCAAGTTTCTCAAATTGTCATAGTTTAATGTCATTCAAACCAGCATGTTCAATAATAGCAGACACTGATGGAAATCAGACATGAATTGATTTAACTTGGTCATCAATATCTTGTACATGTCCACCTGGAAAACAGAATATTTCAACTTTACTTAGTTTAAGATTTCTCACTATCGGTGAGCTGAGAACTAGCATCTTGGGAGAAGAAGAAGGTAGACACCAGTCCGGTATTTCATCCATGCCTACAGCGTCCACAGAAGGAGGTCCAGGTAGGAGCACAGGAGGCACTGATGAGGCTGTTGTTGCCTAATGCACTGCTTTTTATTTGCTTGACGATTCAAACTAGCATCCTTCCCTCACTCGTGAACATGACCCCAAGATACTTGAACTCCTCCACTTGAGGCAGGAACTCTCCACCAACCGAAGGGAACAAGCCACCCTTTTCTGACTGAGAACCATGGCCTCGGACTTGGAGGTGCTGATTTTCATCCCAGCCGCTTCACACTCGGCTGCAAAATGCCCCAGTGGACACTGGAGGTCCTGCTTTGATGGAGCTAACAGGACAATGTCATCTGCAAAAAACAGAGATGAAATCCTGTGGTCCTCAAACTGGACCCCCTCCGGCCCCTGGCTGCACCTATAAATTCTGTCCATAAAAATAATGAACAGAACCAGTGACAAAGGGCAGCTCTGCCGGAGTCCAACATGCACTGGAAACAAGTCTGACTTACTGCCGGCAATGTGAACCAAGCTCCTGCTCCGGTTGTACAGGGACCGGACAGCCCTTAGCAAAGGGCCCCGGACCTTGTACTCCCGGGGCACCTCGCTCAGGGCACTGCAAGGTACATGGTCGAATGCTTCCTCCAGATCCATGAAACACATGTGGACTGGTTGGGCAAACTCCCATGAACCCTCCACCACCCTGAAGAGGGTATAGAGCTGGTCCAGTGTTTCGTGGCCAGGATGAAAACTTCATTGTTCCTCGTGAATCCGAGGTTCAACTATTGGTCGAATTCTCCTCTCCAGTACCCTGGCATAGACTTTCCCAGGGAGGCTGAGGAGTGTGATGCCCCTATAGTTGGAACACACCCTCTGGTCCCCCTTCTTGAAAAGAGGGACCACTGTCCACAACCACCATTCAACGTTGCAGAGGCGTGTCACCAAGACAGCCCCACAACATCCAGAGACTTAAGGTACTCAGGGCAGATCGCACCCACCCGAGAAGCTTCTCAACTACCTTGGTGACTTCAGCTTGGGTGATGGATGAGTCCACCACCGAGCCCCTGGCCTCTGCTTCCTCATCAGAAGACATGACGCTTGGGTTGAGATCCTCGAAGTATTCCTTCTACCGTCCGACAATGTCCCCAGTCGAGGTCAACAACAGCCCACCTCCACTGTAGACAGTTTTGGCAGGGCACTGCCTCCCCCTCCTGAGGCGCCGGACGGTTTGCCAGAATTTCTTTGAGGCCGACCAATAGTCCCTCTTCATAGCCTCACTGAACTTCTCCCAGACCCGAGTTTTTGCCTCCACAATCACCTGGGCTGCAGTCCACTTGGCTTACCGGTACCCGTCAGCTGCCTCAGGAGTCCCATGAGCCAACCAAGCTCGAAAGGACTCCTTCTTCAGCTTGACGGCATCCCTTACTTCCGGTGTCCACCACCGGGTTCGAGGATTGCCATCATGACAGGCACCAGAGACCTTACGGTCATAGCATTGAGTGGCCGCATTGGCAATGGAGGTGGAGAATATGGTCCATTCGGACTCAGTGTCTCCAGCCTCCCTTGGGATCTGGTCGTCGGTCAAAGCCGGTCCAGCTTCCTCCCCCGCCATCGGATCCAGCTCACCACCAGGTGGTGATCAGTTGATAATTCCGCCCCTCTCTTCACCCAAGTGTCCAAGACATATGGCCAGAGGTCAGATGAAACAACCACAAAGTCGATCATTGACCTCCGACCTAGGGTGTCCTGGTGCCACGTGCACTGGTGGACACCCTTATGCTTGAACATGGTGTTCGTTATGGACAAACTGTGACTAGCACAGAAGTCCAGTAACAGAACACCACTTGGGTTCAGATCGGGGGGCCCGTTCCTCCCAATCACGCCCCTCCAGGTAGCACTGTCATCACCCACATGAGCGTTGAAGTCTCCCAGTAGAACAATGGACCGCCCAGTCGGAGCACTTTCCAGCACCCCTCCCAGAGACTCCAAGAAGGCTGGGTACTCCGCACTACCGTTTGGCCCATAGGCACAAATGACAGTAAGAGCCCTATCCCCGGCCCGAAGGCACAGAGAAACTGCCCTCTCATTCGCCGGGGTAAACTTCAAGACATGGCGGCTAAGCTGGGGGG
>NW_018128115.1:20754-36850 GCF_001952655.1 Monopterus albus | reverse complement strand
CCCCTTGCCTTCGACTGCTGCCCGATCCACTGTGCACCAGCCCCTTACAAATCCTCCTGCAGGTGGTGGGCCCACGAGAGGATGTCGCTTGTTCTGGTTGGGCCCGGCCGGGCCCCATGGGAAAAGGCCCAGCCACCAGGCGCTCACATTTGAGCCCCAATCCTGGGCCTGGCTCCAGGGTGGGGCCCGGGTTGCACCATACCAGGCGACGTCAGTCCTTGCTCTTAGTTTTTCATATGGGGTTTTTGAACCACTCAGTCTGACCCATTGCCTAGGATCTGTTTGCCTTGGGAAACCCTACCAGGGGCATATAGCCCCCAACAACATAGCTCCTGGGATCACTCGGGTACTCAAACTCCTCCACCACAATAAGGTGGCGGTTCAAGGAGGGGTAAGGCGAAGCTCTCGATTTACTGGTCGATCTACGTTCCAACTCTCACCTATGTTCATGAGCCTTGGGTCATGACTGAAAGGGCAAGATCTCGGATACAGGCAGCCGAAATGAGCTTCCTCCATAGGGTGGCCGGGCGCACCCTTAGAGATAGGGTGAGGAGCTCAGAGTAGAACCGCTGCTCCTCCACATCCAGAGGAGCCAGCTGAGGTGGCTCGGGTATCTGTTTCCTAGGGAGTGTTTCGGATGCCTCCTGGGCACCTTCCTAGGGAGGTGTTCCGGGCATGTCCCACCAGGAGGAGGCCCCGGGGAAGACCCAGGACACGCTGGAGGGACTATGTCTGTCGGTATTCCCCCGGAGGAGCTGGAGGAAGTGTCTGGAGAGAGGGAAGTCTGGGCATTTTTGCTTACACTGCTGCCCCCATGACCCGCTTTTGGATAAGCAGAGAAAAATGGATGGATGGATTCAAACTAGGATTGTTTACAGGTAATGTGTCAAAGATACATGAGGCGAGGCAGTAAAACACAGACAACCCTTGTGTCAGTGACTGTCCAGTACTTCTCCAGTCAGTCCTTTGGTGCTGGTCCCAGAGTGATGCCGATCACAATCATCCTCCGACACTTCCGAAGAGGGAAGTCATCACTCTGTACATCAAGCCTGTCTTTCAGTTCATGGAGCTAACATGAATTTTCGGCCTAGGACCCTGGCTAAGCCGAAGATCATCAGTTGGTGTTTCTGCAACGGCACAGCAAGGGACAGGAGTATCTAGATTTCTCCTGACAGTAGTTGCTACTGGGCTAGGTGGCACTGAGTCCAAATATAGTTTTCTGCATCCCAGGTCCTACATAAAACAGATATTTTCTCATGTAACTCAGAAATCTCCTGACTAGGTTTGAAGGCGGTGTTAGTAGTGGCATGCTAGTAGCTGTTCTTCGCAGACAACTACGCCAAAGACAGATGAAGGATCTAAGAAAAAGACTTCTCATGTCATTAATAATGTTTCCTTGAGTCCTCTCTCCTCATGTTTTTCTTGCATCTTACGTGGGTGAGACTAAGACACAAGAAAAAGATGCAAGTGAGGGAAAGGATGGTGCTTATATGAGACTTGGGATGTACCCTTTGTGTCTCTCTCTGCCTGCAGTCCCAGACTGACTCCATGATGTTGACATCAGGGCTCTGCAGGGGCCAGACCATCTGCTGCAGGACTCCTGGTTCTTCTGCTCTTTGAACATAGTTCTTTATGACTCTGCTGGAAGCTTGGGCTCAGAGTCAGGCTGCAGGATGAGTCTAGGACTGACCGGACACCTTCTACTAGGTCTGATGACTCTAAAGGGGCTAAGACCTGTGCACAGGACAGTAGAGAAACACACAAAGCTGTAACTCAGTCAACATATGTCTGATTTTGTGAAGTCTTCTCTGATTTCTTTGTGTGTGCAGGTGAGGACTGCAGCGGTGCAGCAGGAGATCCTGATGATGAAGGACTGTAAACACTCGAACATAGTGGCGTACTACAGCAGCTACCTCCGGTAACTGTTACCATGACAACAGCCTCAGGACCACAAGACATCCAACAGATCAGGCGCACTGATGGTGTGTGTGTGTGTGTGTATATGTCTGCAGCAGGGAGATCTATATGGAGTTCTGTGGAGGAGGATCACTGCAGGACATCTACCACAGTGAGACACACACACAGAGAACTACACTCTTATTTTGGTAGTTTTGTCCATCTTTCCCGTCATTACCAAGTTAAAGCTCCCTGTTGTGTTTTCTTGTAAACAAATTTTTTGTTTGTGACAAATACGGTGAATGTACTTCACTCCTGGAAAAACATCCTGCATTGTTTTCATTTACATTGATCATTTAGTCTTCTTCTTCACTGCCTTTGTTGGCATGGTTTTGTTTTTGTATATTACCCCTACCAATTGTTTATCAGCAGGATCAATGTGAAAGCAGCAGTGGGCTGTGGATTTCTCTGGATTGGTAGGTGTGCAGGATCAAAATAGAGGAGAGACCATGTGACCTGATAACATCACTACATCACAGAGAAGTGATGCAGCAGTAAACAAACAAACAGACAGTTGGTTGAATTGTTAAAACTGCTCCTCTTCTACTTTGCTGCTCCGTCACAGCGGTGGAGTGTCCATAAACAAACAGATGATTCTGTGTCTGTTTCGGACTGTAGGAGGGGAAACTCATGCTCATGTGTCCAGTGCACACAGCTTCTTATATTTCTGTCTTTATGCACGCACGCAGTTGCAGATGTGAGTGGTGACGTGGGTCCCGTGATCTCGGAATAAAACTGGCACAAATATTTACTCCTCTGTCAAAGTGACAACATCTCAACATGATCAGCTGCCAGTGTTTGCTCTGCTGCTGTCTGATTGTGTTTTCTCACAACTGTCAGTCATATGTCAGCAGTGCTACACATCAGCATGGGCAAATTAAAAATGCATGAGTTTTAAAGAGCTCATCAGCTTGTCAGAATAAACAGCGTCAGTCTTGCTGCAGCTTTGAACACAAACATCTGAACTCTGCTCAGTAATGAGAGGGTTCAGTCTGAGGCGTCCAACTTTAAATCTTCAAGCCTCTGCCCTCGGCTGCCCCTGTTGCCATGACGACACCCACGTTGCCTTCTGCTCCCTTCTTGTTAAGGCATTATCTTGTTCAGGAGCTGATATTTGGATTCGGGGGCGTCGGGCTCTCATCGGAGAGCGTTAATGAGGCCCAGCGGTGGAACGCTGGCTGCTCGCCCTCATTAAATCTCAGTAATGACTCTGAGGGTGGGACTGAACTCGAAGATGTGAACCAAAGAGAAACCACTTTGTAATGATTGTTTTTATGTTTTGTCTTTTGTAAAGTCACACTGAGGTGTAGCAGTGTTAGACCCCACCCCCTCCCTACAGGGAGACACTTCCGACCAGTGGTGTCACTGGGTATCTGTCAGTACCCTCTCTGTCCCTGTTCACCTGCTGTGCTGGAGAGTGTCCCAGCATGCACTGGGTGAGAGGTGGGCTCAGACACCTGTAGCCTCAGTTCCACCAGCTTCTGTAACGTCAATGTTTCTGTCATCGGTTTCTGAGACAACACTGATTTTTAGAAGAAACCTGAACAGCAGTTACTTTGTGAGAAGAAGAAACTACAGCTGCCATGAAAACTTACAGCAGCAGGGCGAGTACATCCATCACTGTAACTTTCATTCACATCCATAAAACACAAAGTTTTTTCAGCATCTGAACTGACAGCGACACCTCTACTCATGGACTTCTTCTGTGGCCCTGATGGTCTGAGGGCTTATGGGACTTAATGTTTTTAAAGGAGGCTAAACAATATACACAATGATATTCAAAGTTAACACATGAAGTGAGCCACAGGGAAAGTTTCTGCTCCACAGCCATAGTTGTGGTTGTTTCTTTAAAATCTCAACCTGATTCTGTGGTTTTATCCACTGACTGAATCACAGAACGTGTACATCCTGCAGGAAACTCTGCAGGTAATGAAGCGTCCGATCAGATTGTTAGATTCTGCAGTTGTGTTCAATCAGATTGTAGTGAACTCTATCCTGTTTGTCTTGCAGGGTCTCTTCTGCCTGCACAGGAAAGGAAAGATGCATAGAGACATTAAGGTGAGCTGCAGTCAAGATTTACTGCTGATCTGTTGTAAATGTGGTCAAGACTTGGTGGATGTGATGAAAGTTACATGGTGATTCACTGTGATTGATCCACAATTTGACTGATTGACTATCCACGTGCTCAGATCTTAATTTCACACCTTCTGTTTTAAAGCTGCAGCACTTTCTTAGAGTTGTAACTCTGAGTGAGACCACTACACCAAATTAGCTCACAGCCACAACTGCTCCTGGGGGCGATGGTGTCACGGCTGAGAAGCCCTGCTGGTGTCTGGAGGGCAAAACATTAAAATCACATGTGAACACACTGTACATGACTGAACAAGTGTACTTAATAAAGTGGCCAATGAGTGACTCAGCAGACAGTTTAAAGTCATTAACAACAGACCAGAAAAAAATACTGAAAGCTCTGAGTTTGAGCTCTGATGAACGCCCATGAGAGAGTTCTGGCCTCCGCGGGTATTTCTGCAGCTTCGCTTCTGACGATTATCAAGATATGTCGTGAAGCCCGAGCACATTCTTATAGCACTGTTCAGTCATTTGTGTCACCAGATGATTCAAAGATCATGTGAAGGAGAAGCTGTTTTGATAGCTGCAGTGCGTTTCTGTCCTCTGTCGGGGTGTTTGAGTGTCAACCTCGGTGCTGTCTGAATAATTTATCACTGCTCTCGGGGGGGTGGTGGTGGTGGAGGCGGGGTGGAGCACAGTGCTGCTGATGAAAATTTAAAGACACTGCATCTGAGCACTTTGGAATATTTGCTAACGGTGAAGAAAATCCAGAGCTGGATGGTTTTAAATGGATGGCTGACATTTCCACCAAGTGTCCTGAGCTCAGGTCACCGCCATCTTTTCTTCTTCTCCTGTCTGAATGTGATGACTTCTGACCTCAGACCACCTCACTAAGGGTCAGTGGTTTATTTCAGCCCTGAAGCTTCTGCTGTTCACACAAAAACTTTCTCTGCTTGAACCTGGATTAAAGAGAAAATCAAACTGAGACAAACACTGATGATGAGCAGAGTAGGTGAGGGGAGGTCATTGATTTTCTAAGAAGTGAACTGACTGTTTCCTGGAGGCAGGAAGAGCTCCTCGTCACAACCTTACAGCTTTCTATTAACAACCATCAGGCCTCATGTGCCATCTTCTTATGAGGAGCCTCTCAGACCTTTCTCTGCCAGGTTTTGAGGCAAAATCATAAAACCAGTCAGAGCTGGAGGAAACTTCCAGAGACCTGTGTTTGTTTGTTTGTTGCAATTACTCAGCACAAACAATGGAAATTATTATAAGAATACTGTCAGCATTTACATGTAATTTCAGCAATATTCTGGGAAAGACTGGCATAAATCACGCGAGCAGGTGCTAAACTGCTTGACTACGATCGTGACTTGTGTAGGATTCACAAGGTCTTTTCAATGTGATTTTCTTGCTACACCAATGTTGGCATGCAGTGTAGTTGTATCAGTAACAAAGAACATTCATTTTTATGATATCATAGAGCCGCGCTGTGATATCACAGGCAAGGCAAAGTAAAGCAGCTTTATTTGTATAGCACATTTCATACACAGGGGCAAAGAAACTAAAAAACTGCATTAAAACCAGAATAAAACCAGTTATGACAAAATAAAGACACAACATTATTACAATAAGATAAAATGAAGATGACGAACAAAGTAACACATTAGAGAGCAGTTACAGTGCAGTAATAAGTTGTATGTTTACCGGAATGCAGCACAGGAAACCAAAGTGCAGCAGAAAACCAGTCAATCAGAGGCACAGGAGAAGAGCAGAGTTTTTAGCTGCGGCTTGAAAGTGGCAGAGTCGGGGCACATGTAAGGTCATCAGGGCCAACCTGAGGAGGGGCATCAAGAAGGCCAAGCATCACTACAAGCTAAAGGTTGAGGAACACTTCACAATCTCTGACCCCCGATGTATGTGGAAGGGCATCCAGGTCATCAGTGACTACAAGCTTGGCAACTCCACCCCAACAACTACAGATGTCTCCTTCCTCAACAAGCTAAATGAGTTCTACGCTCGCTTCGACCGGGACAAGGAGACAGCTATCAAGTCCAGACCCTCCACAGACCACCAGCCACTCACACTCACCTCCACTGACGTGTATGCTGCTTTGAGCCGGATCAACGTAGGCAAGGCCGCTGGCCCTGATGGTATTCCTGGACGTGTGCTCAGGGCACGCGCAGGACAGCTTGCTGGCATCTTTACAGACCATTTTAACCTGCCCCTTGCCCAAGCAGTTGTACTGGCATACTTCAAAATCACCTCCATTGTGCCAGTGCCGAAACATTCCACCCCGATGTGCATGAATGACTATTGCCCTGTAGCACTCATACCCATTGTCATGAAGTGCTTCGAGTGCCTGATCCTGGCTCGTCTGATGACCTGTCTCCCACCCACACTGGACCCCCACCAATTTTACTACCGAAGGAATAAGAGCACAAAGGATGCAGTCTCCATAGCATTGCACTCTGTACACAAACACTTGGACAATAACAATACTTACATAAGATTGCTGTTCGTGGACTTCAGCTCAGCATTTAACACAGTCATCCCCTTCAAGTTAACCACCAAACTTGGAGACCTGGGCATCAGCACCTCCCTCTGCAACTGGATTCTGGACTTTGTGACCAACAGGCCTCAGCATGTTAGGTCAGAAAACACCTGCTCTTCCACCATCATCCTCAACACCAGTGTACCACAGGGCACATGTAGGTGTTGAAGACAGTGAAGAAGTGGACATAATGGCCACACAACCACTAAAATTACCGACAATAAATGTAGAAATTCTGTAAAGTATGGTTGAGATCAAAATTATGGCACATGAAGACATGAGTATACAAAAACACGTTGGCACTAGTGGCATATGGGGTGGGAACCGGAGGGAAGTGATCATAATGACTTGTCTGAGGCTTCGCGGAATAGGCAAACATGCAAGTGGGATGTGCACACAGTGTAATCAACTAGAAAGAGTCAAACACACAGTATATTCGTTATATATACTCGTTAGCTACAATGAACAACAAAGTGATTTGATAGCTGCACTAAGGGAAGAGAAACTGGAAGTCATTTTACAAAATCTTTTAGGAAAAACCTCATGGAAAGTAAATGGACTGTATTTATATAGCGCATTTTTCACAGTGTGTTGCACTGGCCAAAGCGCTTTACAGGAGATCATACACCATTCACACACAGATGACGAAAAGACTGTCGCACAACGGCGCTAGTCAAGCCACCGGGAGCAATTTGAGGTTCATTGTCTTGCTCAGGGACACTTAGGCATGTGGGGAGACCGGGAGTCGAACCACCAACTTGCTGATCAGAAGATGACGTGCCCTACCTCGTGAGTCACAGCCACCCCAGTAGTGCTTTGATTAGGTAAAGGAGACTAATAACAAAGAAAATGTACTTTCTTTTTTCCTTTTTAAACTGCTTTTTCTGCTGTTCTACACTCCAATAGGTGGCGGTAGTGTACCTTATTAAGTTGGAATGCGAACCGCCAGTAAAATCTACAGAAGAAGTAGTAGTTGAAGAAGAAGAAGAAGAAGAAGAAGAAGAATCGTAGTAGTAGTAGTAGTAGTAGTAGAAGAAGAACTACGGTCCAGAGGTCTCAGCAGCAACAGTCGGTGTGACCACAACCTGGTAGGAGACACAGTACCCTGATAAACGTGACAGATAAGGGTTCTATAGTCCGAGCTGTCCCCGGAGTGCGGAGCCGTGCTAATTAGGCTAATGGTGCTAACTGTTGATGTGACGCACCTGTCTCTACATAAAGAAACGTCAAACTCGGTCCATTTCTGGTCCTTGTTTCAGGACCAGGACCTCTGTGGTCTGTTAGTTGAGCTCGAGTCTCTGTTAATATTGAAGTGGATCAGCGACCTGTTACGATGTGTTTGGACCCGATTCCACGGTGACCTACTTTCCCAGACTGACGTGTCAGGATGGAGACCTGAACGGGTTCATAGGAGGGTAACAGGTTTTAGTGTTATCCGATTATAAACGCAGTGTCCGTCTGAGTTTAAGAAGACTGTTCGGTTTCCATCTTCACAGAATTAAAACACTTCAGTCTTGTTCTCATGTCTGTCTAATTCGGTTTACCGAATAAGAGTCCAGATTCTGTTTTCAGGAAGTCTGACTAATTTTCACATTAAACCGTTAACTGGTGACCGTCGGTGGTTGGGGAGACGCCGGGCCCTGGGTTAGGCTCCGCCGCTCCATAGACCGCAATGAAAAAAGAGACGTCTGTGAAAGTGCTGACAGGACACCCCAAAGTCAATTACCACTCTATCCTTTGTGTATTTTAAGCAACTGAATTTTAATCTTTGTAAAACATTTCCAAAGCTCAGAAAAGCTCCTTTTTTCTGTATGAGATCACCACTGTGAATTAGCACAGTGTGCACGTTCCTGGATTCCAGGTCTGCCTTGGGGATGAGCTGGCTTGCTAGCTTAACTCAAATGTGCTACAGATGTGCTAGATTTAAAGTAAAAACTGAATAAATGACACAAATATGAGCTTTCCCACATCATCAAGATATGAGTAATGGGACAGCTGCTTCTGACACGGGGAGGAGAGAGCCAAAGAGACCATGGGATCCCACTTCGGACTGGATGCCAGAGTCCAGCGGGTCACCAGGGCTGGCCTGAAATGGTGTGTCCCGCTCAACCTTCTTCAACCAGTACCTAGGAGGAAGAACTTTCAGGGCCCTCCTGAACTGTGGCAGCAATGGCCTGGGGAAGCTCAGGGGTCATCGCAGCCATGAGGCGGGACTTACAGTATCTACTTCCACCACCAGTTCCCTGGTGTTAAAATCATTTCTTACTTCGCTGTGAGACAGAATTGGAGAGTTGCTGAGCTGGGGCGGTTGAATAAATCCAGGAAATGAGCAAACACATTTATCATATGTGTAGGTGGGTACATGGTAAAGTCATCTTCACATAAAGTTTGAGGGTCATGGTCTGTTTTTGCGTGATGGGAGTTAAGTTCACATCTTTGCAAAATGTTTTTTTTTTTAACTTAACTATTTCAGTCCCTTAAAAGCCTTGTTGAAACGACCAGGCCTGTTTGTTATTGTTTGACTTTCTTCTTCCAATGTCAACATATCTGTTCCTTATTGATAATTGTTTGTACATTGTTTTTAATAAAAATCATTTGAGGCTACTTTTGTAGTACTTTTGAAAAGCTATTTTTCTTTCATTTTTCAAATGAAATTCTTACAGGATCATTCACATTTTCTCATGAAATTACATGAGACTGTGTTTACGACAATTAACATATTTGTTAGCACTGCAGTTCTGACGTGTTACGGAAATATTAAAAGTGCTAAATACTTTCATGTAAATAATTCACACCAGCCTTAAAGAATTAGTGCATATTCAAGCCTTAATGTTTTGCGAGCTAATAAACTAGAAATGCATCTACTAAGCCTAATCTTTCACTTGAAAAACTTTAAGCTTTCATATTCATCTTCAGCATTTGGATTTTTATAACTGTTGGGTTATGGCCAGATGCTCCATGGTGAACTAATTTCCTGCAATATACTTCACTTGATCTGTATGTGCATCAAAATCAGAATATATTCACTTTATTTTTACAGATTGTGACTTATGTCAGTAGTCACAAATAAAGAGCTTCACTGATGTATGCATTATCAATTTAACAGTGATATAAGGTTATGAAATACTATGGAAAATTGTACCTACTTTGAAGCCTTTCAGCAATCAATTACAGTGGTTTTAACTATTCAAGTTTTGAAACAGCATTCAGTGCAGTTCAGTTTTATTTGTATAGCGCCAAAACCGCAAAAGTCGTCTTAGGACACTTTACAAAGTCAGGTCCAGACCTTACTGTTGTTGTTATCATCATCATCATCATCATCATCATCATCATCATCATCGAGGAAAAACCTAACAAATCCCCCCTGAGCAGCACTTAACGACATTGGGGAGGAAAAACTCCCTTTAACGGAAGAAACCTCTGACAGACCCCGGCTCTTGGTGGGCGGCCTTCTGCCTCGACCAGTTGGGGTGAGTGGATAGAGGAGAGACAAAAGAAGGAAAGCAACAAGACACAACAATCAAACACTGATCAGGTCGATGTGGCTGGTGACTGCTCATCAGAGATGTAGAGCTCCAGGGCCAGAGCAACCTGCAGACAGGTACAGGGAGAGAGAGAGGACACACTACGGGAGAGAGGAGACACAAAGTTAGTGATGTGTAATGGTGGCATATAGAAGCATAGGGAGAGAGAGGAGAGGGGAGGAGGAGACGGTGACGTAATGGTGGCATATAAAAATAAATTGGAGAATAATGAAACTATTTAGCATTATTGGCTTTAAATATGCACATTTCCTCCCTCATCTGCATACAATATTGGCTGTCCCTTAGGAATGCTTTTTTTCCCCCCCATATCTAGCTTTTAAAATCTATTTATTATTGTCCTTGTAACATGATGCCTACGGCATATTTCCCTACGGGGACAGTAACGTATGTGTTTATCCATCGGCAGATCTGCTTTTGATGCTCAAGTTTTGGTACAGACATGTGGCTAAATCAGCACCGTAAAACAGTTTGACACACTTAAGAGCTCCTGACTTGTACAGTGTAGTAACTGATATAATATCCAGCATGTTACTGATAATGTCTGCTTCTATAAAAATTTAAAACGGGCTACATAGCATTTTGTCTTCATCTGATAGTTGGCTTAGTATCGATGGCCACTTCTCTTGACAGGAGGCTTAACTCACATGGTGTAATGAGTCGCGTTCAGCATGTTTGACACCGTAATGTATTAGTGTAAGTTGTGATGTGCATTATGGCGTTAGGCGGCAGGGGTGTGAGGCATCGCAGAGGCTCCAGTGTGACACTGAAGAGTACCTACTGTGTCTAAGATGGTAGCACTAAAGCCAGTTCACGCTGAGCATGTTTGTAGATGCATTTTTAACATCCATGTGATGCAACAGATCTCCATTTAGTCAAATGTGTCCGTGCACACCCAGACACGTGTTCATAAGACGCCCCCTGGATCCCCGGCTTTTTTCTACACCAAGCTGAGATCAGCTGATTGATCACATTTATGTTTTACCAGCTGAAAACCTTTGTGTTGTGTTAATACGTGGTTTTTTTTCTCACTCTGTCTTACAGGAACGATCAGTAATCTAGTCTATGTTCTGCACGGACATTGCCTCTGTGGGTCAAAGGTCGTCTCCTTCAGTGTCATGGCTCTGATCTCTCTGGAAGACCTTGATGGATTGGACGATGAGCAAGTGGATGATGACATCACTGACAACCCCGAGCCAATGGATGAAGATGACCGCCTGCTGAGTCACTGGCAGGCTATCGCCAGTACCCACCAGGTGTCAATACCTCCAGGTGAGGAGGTGGGGTCAGTGCCCACCAGGTGTCAGTACCTCCAGGTGAAGGGGTGGGGTCAGTGCCCACCAGGTGTCAGTACCTCCAGGTGAGGGGGTGGAGTCGGCTGCTGAATCAGAAACTATTTGCTGATGTAGGGTGAATCCCCTTTGCGTTAATTACATCCATGTTTCCCTCACTTTCATTTTTTCCTTATGTCCTAGTCCCATCCATGGGAAAAATGCAGGGGAGAAGAATCTAGGAAATGCATTTATAGAGACATGTCCTTTTCTCCAATCATTCATCTGAAGTGTCCAGTCCAGTAAAAGGGCGTGATGATTCATAAGAGGTCTGCGATGCTCTCATTTGTCCTGAGTAGGGTTGCAGCAGTATCCCGATTTCATGAGATACAATGGTATGAAAGTTGACGGTGTAAGATTTGAGTCTTATAGACTCTAGTTACTTTATAAGCTTTAATTACTTCTCATACCTTTAGTTACCTTTCATAACTTTATTTTCCTGGTTCATACATATTACAGCTGTATTTATGATTGTCCAGAACTACTGAGCTTTGGTTACTTTTTAATACATTTATTTTCCTTATATATCTTAAATTGTATTGATGAGAATCAAGTAGAATCTACTTACTTTGAATACTGTAACTTCTGTTGAGGCAGGATGTCTGCATCTCTTTGTGACCAGACAGCCTATTTACATTTTAATAGAGACCTGTTTTACCCTCACCTAGACCCACTTGGCATGTCCCAAGTTCTGTCTCATAAACTTTCTGTTGATTTTAAAAAGTCCTCTCCTGTCTTCACTTGTCGTGCTTCCAACAAAAGAATTGGGTTAATTTCTAACAACGGTTAACGTGCCATGTATATTTACTGGTATTTAAATAGAAAACGCAATACCTGTGCACCTTTCTTCCCTGACTGCCTGTCAGACTCCGCACCGGGCGCCACACACACACACATGGCAGCGAGGAGGAGGCTCAACTCTATCCTCCAGAAAAGAAATTTAAACCAGCAGCACAGGATTAGTTTGGAGAATAACCAAACACCTTCGAGAACACTGTCTCTCCAGACAGGTCAGAGTACATGTTCCATTTAGTACTTTAATCCCAAACTATAAATGTCAGTTATAAAATGCGATCATTTTCCACACTGATCTGATCTCAGAAACACACACTTTCCCAGCTCATCATAATTGAATTGAAAGCCTTTTTTGTCATTGTATGTACAAAAAAATACAACAAAATGTAGTGATGTTCCATGGTGCACACAGAGCTAACAACATACACCCAGTACTCTCATTCTTCCACTCGCTGGGCTCAAGAAATAAAAAAACAAAAAAACAATCGATCAGTGAATAAAAAGAAAAAAGAAATAAAAATATAATGTGCCTCTAGAGATCGCTCTGACATGACATATCTGAAGTGTATGGCCTAATGCTTATTATTTTGTATGTTTGTGCTGGTTTAAGGTGCAGATTGTCTGAGGAAAGAAACTGCTCTTAAGTGTGTTTTCTTATTTTAAGCAACCTGTAGCGCCTGCCAGAGGGCAACAGGTCCCACAGGGTGTGAGCTGCCTTTATTGATGTTTACTGCTCTGGTGAGGTAGCGGGTCTTGGCGAGCTCTTCTATGATTTTGTGCAGTTTTAGTGATGTGCTGTAGAGCCTTGTTGTCAGCAGCTGAGCAGCCTGCGTACCATACTGTGATCCAGCAGACTTTCTGTGGAGGAGCAGTAGAAGGTGACCAACAGCAGACAGTTTCTCCTCAGCAGCCTCAGGAAGTGTAGTCGCTGCTGAGCTTTATTTACATTAGCTGTCGTGTGTGCAAACCATGTCATATTGTCAGCTATGTGGATTCCTAAGAATCTGAAGGTGTACACCCTTTCTACACAGTCCTTGTTGATGTATAGTGGGAGGGGGTCTCCCCTACTCTTCCTGAGGTCGATAATTGGTTTTTCTGGTGTTTGGTGTCAGGCCGTTTACTGAGCACCATGTTGACAGTCAACCCTAAACTGATTTGTCTCCCCTGGATTTGAGTTTAACCACAGTGGTGTTGTCCACAAATTTAATAATTGTGTTGTGGGATGGGTTTGTGTGCAATTGTGTAAAGCAAGTACAGTAGTGGACTCAGCTGGTGCTGAGCATGAGTGTGGATGAGTAATGGGGGACAAGGTTCACAGTTTGTGGACAGTTTCTAAGAAGGTCCTTAATGTAGAAGCAGGTTTGTGAGGGAAGGACAAGGTCAAACATTTCACTGATTAATATGGCAGGGACGACGGTATTAAATGCTGAACTGTAGTCTATGAAGAGCCTCCTCACATAGCTCCCGCTGTGTTCCAGGTGGTTTGGTGTGGTATGGAGAGCTATGGCAATGGCATCCTCTGTTGATCAGTTTGCCATGTGGACCGACTGAGGCGAGTCGAGGGTTGGAGAGAGGATGGCTTTAATACCAGCCTCTCAGAGCACTTCATGACTGTGGGTGTAAGAGCAACAGGCCTGTAGTCATTCAGGCTGTGTGTGGTGGGTTTCTTGGAGAGAGAGAGATGATGATGGCTGACTACAGGCAGGGTGGGATGACAGCTTGTGTGAGCAACAAGTTGAAGATGTTATTGAAGACAGGTGATCAGCACAATCTTTGAGTACTTTTTCACATACTTCGTCAGGGCCAGCAGCCTTCCTCGGATTCTTCGATGTAAGCATACTTTTCACTTTGTTTTCCTGTACAGTGAGTGAGGTGGTGCTAGTGCCTGGTGGGTTTGGTGTATCTGAGTTGGGTGCTTTCAGCTCAAATCTAGCAAAGAAGCAGTTTAGCTCCTTTGCCAGGGAGGTGTTCCTGTTGGTGATTGTGAAACTGCTGCCCTTGTAGTTGGTGATGTGCTGAATTCCCTGCCAAACCCACCTTGTGTCAGTGCCTGCAGAATGGTCCTCAATCCTCCTCCTATATGGCTGTTTGGCATCTTTGATGCCTCTGTTCAGATCAGCTCTGGCTGTGCGGTAGAGGGTCCTGTCCCCCAACCTACAGGTGGTGTCTCAGGTCCTGAGGAGTGTTTGGACTAATCGTCATCCAAGGTTTCTGACTGGGAAAAGCCTGGATGCACTTGTTTACAGTGAGGTTGTCCAAACAGCTTGTGATGTAGGACAGTACAGTTTGTGTATATTCCTCCATGTCCTGTTGTTCAAAAAAGGTCCATTCAGTTTGTGCAAAGCAGTCCTGTAGCTGACAGAGAGCTCCCTCAGGCCAGGTTTTAGTAGTCCTGGTATTGGGCTTTGTTTTCCTCCTGACAGGGATGTACGCTGGGATGAGGAACAGTGACAGATAATCAGACTGGTCAAGATGTGGGAGCGGCATTGCTCTGTATGCATGCTTTATGTTTGAATACACACGGTTGAGTGCATTATTTCCTCTGGTGGCACATTTCACATACGGGGTGAATTTGAGAAATACAGTCCTTAAGCCTGCTTGATTAAAATCACTAGCTATGATGTGAACTCCATCAGGGTGGGTTAGGGTTAGGGTTTATTCTGTTAATTTATGGTGCTATGGTGTTCAAGTGCTACACTAACGTTAGCATCTGGAGGAATATAACAACCACTGCTGTCAGCTCCCTTGGTAAATAAAAGGGTCTGCAAATGGTTGACGGAGCCTCTAAGTTCGGGGAATAGTGACTGTCTGATTTGGCTGCGAGTACACCAGTCAGTATGCACAGACATGCTAAGTCCTCCTCCCTGCTCTTACCAGAGTCACTACTTCAGTCATGGCGGTGAATTGTCCGACTTGCTAGCTGAACCATAGCGTCCGGGAATGATGGGTCAAGCTGTGTCTCCGTTGTTATTGGCACGTAGCAATCCGGGATGAAGTTGTTGTAGCCAGCTGTAACTCGATTTAATCCATTTTGTAAAAGATACGCCTGGCATTGGTATGAAAGATGCTCACTAGCGGAGGTCTCTATGACCGCTTCCTTATGATCCATAGGGACCTGGTAATCTCGAGATGACCGGCCTGGCTGTGCTGTCACGTACAGTAAATCAACTACTATTCTGATAATGGTTTAGAGCAGCGTGGCGCCAACTCTCACTACTGTCAGGTGCTTTACAAACCGGCCATTCGATTAGTGGAGAAAATAATCAGCAGGTTGATCCCTAATGAAAATAACCAGCAGCTGCACTTGGATCCAAACTAGTCCAGCAGAGCTTCAGCAGCCATGTCCTGTTTTACATCATGAGACAGGCTGGTAATGTAATGGTATAATAATAATACTAATGATATGATTATAATAGTGCAGTACGGGATAAACAGTATAACATTTTTCTGCATTGAGTAATACTTTAAGTGCTTTATTGTGATAATACTTCACATTATTAATGTTTTTTGTAATGGAGTAGGGTGGTTTTACAGTGTGATATTAGTACTTTTCTTAAGGATGTAAAATGTTGCTCTACTACTGGCACTAACATGCAAACTAACGTGCTTTAGTTATATAATAGTTGTGTACAGTTAGTTTTCACCTTGAAGTGATCCCACACTTTGGATGTTTTCTGTTTCCATTTTCTCTGGTTGGTCTCTTCTGTTTGTGCCTCACTGTTTTGTCTCTCGTTCTCCATTTTGCAGTTTGAGCATAGCATGTGCATTGATCCGTATGGAACACAGTGAACTGTATATACAGTGGGTACAGAAAGTATTCAGACCCCCTTAAATTTTTCACTCTGTTA
>NW_018128115.1:13410-19603 GCF_001952655.1 Monopterus albus | reverse complement strand
CTTTTCTGAATTTTACAGGGAGCCAGTGAAGAGAAGCTAATATGGGAGAGATATGATCTCTCTTGCTAGTTCCTGTCAGTACTCTGGCTACTTATGACCATGTGATGTTTCAGTTTTTCTTTTTTAATAAATCTGCAAAAATGTCAAACATTCTGTGTTTTTCTGTCAATATGGGGTGCTGTGTGTACATTAATGAGGAAAAAAATGAACTTAAATGATTTTAGCATATGGCTGCAATATAACAAAGAGTGAAAGATTTAAGGGGGTCTAAATACTTTCCGTACCCACTGTACATTATATCACGTGTCAAACTCAAGGCCCGCGGGCCAGGACCAGCCCGTGATGGAATTATCTTTGGCCCGCATGATAATTTCTAATTATTATTATTAGATCTGGCCCACTGGTATATTGACTACACTATTAGAACTGCAAGTCCCACAATGCACTGCTAGTGCAACGGCAAGTCCATCAAAGGCGAGCGCGAGTCCCTTTCCCGCTTGTTTTGTCGGTACCCTGATCGAGTGCGTTAGCTTACCTGTGGTCAACTTTCAGCTAGTGTTACCCCTCTCCCTGAAAATGGCTAAACGGAGACAGACTCTTCTGTGCGGAGACAGTGTGGCTGTAATGAAAGAATATAACGCAAGAAGACACTACGAAACGAAACACCGTGACAGGTACAAGGATTTGGACATGAAACAAAGGCTCCAGAAGGTAGAAGAGTTGAAAAGTCTGATGTCACAGCAGGAGGCTATGTTCAGAAATGTCAAATCACAAAGCGAGGCTGCTGTAACGGCTAGTTTTATTGTGGCAGCAGAGATTGCAAAATCCGCCCGACCATTTACAGAGCGAGAATTTGTCAAAAACTGCATGATAAAAGTTTGCGTTGTGTGCCCAAATAAAAGGCAAGCATTTTTAAATGTGAGCCTGAGCAGAAACACTGTTGGTGATCATGTAAAAATCAGCTCGCCACCAATCTACAACAACTGATGGGAAAGGATTTCATTGCATACTCCCTAGCTGTGGATGAGAGCAACGACACTCCTGACACTGCCCAGCTATCAGTCTTTATCCGTGGAGTGGATTCAAGTCTGTGTGTAACAGAGGAACTTCTGGGATTACGCTCGGTGCATGGCACAACTACGGGAAAGGATATCTTTCAGGAGGTATCCAAATGTGTGAATGAAATAGGGCTGCCTTGGGATAAACTTGTGGGCTTGACCACAGATGGAGCACCCGCGATGTGCGGTCAAAAGAGCGGATTGGTTTGCAGGATCCGGGAGAAGATGCGAGAGGAAAACGGCGCAGGTGGGTTGACAACTTATCACTGCATCATTCATCAGGAATCACTGTGCGACAAATCCTTGAAAATGGAACATGTTATGAGCACCATAACACAAGCAGTTAACTTCATAAGAGCTAGAGGTTTAAATCACCGACAGTTCCAAGCTTTTCTGGAGGTGTTAAGTTCAGAATATGGTGACTTGCCTTATCACACAAAGGTGCGGTGGCTAAGCCAGGGAAAGGTGTTGAAAAGATGTTTCGAGTTGTGCAAGGAGATCTGTGAGTTCATGGAAAGCAAAGGGAAAGACATGTTAGAAAATAACCCAATTCTTTTGTTGGAAGCACGAGAAGTGAAGACAGGAGAGGACTATTTAAAAATCAACAAAGTTTACTGAATGTCTGATCACAAGTAGGCCTTACAGCGCTGGGATCAGAGGGACAGAGCTCCTGCAGGAGATCTGACTTCTGAACCCCGAATTAAGTTCTTACAATACATTTTATCTTCTTGGGCTGCTCCGCCCTGGACAGAGGTACAACAGCTTTTTGATCCTATTGTCCGTTTGATGTGAACCGAAGCTCCCCTTTGTTAGAATGTGGTCAAGTCTACAGTGTGTGTGTGTGTGTGTGTGTGTGTGTGTGTCTCAGGTTGTAGACCCCAGCCTCTGCAGGACATCCCGAGACAAAGCAAAGATTGGGATATGCTAAGTGGGTTGAGGTGTGAGTGTAGAACAGGCCTTTGCTAACATGTAAATAGACTGTCTGGTCACAAAGAGATGCAGACATCTAGTCTCTACACAGAACTTACAGCATTCAAAGTAAGCAGATTCTGCTTCATTACATCTGTAAGATATGTAAGCAAGGGAAACAAATGCATTAAAATAACCGAAGCTCAGTAGTTCTGGACAATCATCAATACAGCTGTAATATGTATAAACAAGGAAAATAAAGTTATGAAAAGTAACTAAAGGTATGAGAAGTAACTAAAGCTGATAAAGTAACAAGAGCCTATAAGACTCAAATCTTACAGACACAACAGAGTTCCGGGACAAAAAGTTTGGGTGAGTTGGCGTTTCTGTGTGACATCATGAGCCATCTCAATGCGCTCAACCTGCAGCTTCAGGGGCGCGACCGTTTGATCACAGACATGTACTCTTCAGTGAGGGCTTTTAAAACCAAGCTGCACCTATGGGAGACGCAGATGCTACAAGCAAACTTGAGCCATTTTCCGTGCTGACAAACCATGAAAGAGCATGTCTGTACCACTGTGTTCCCCAGTACACAGTTTGCCGAAAAACTCGACTTTGAAGCCCAAAAAAAACAGATTCGAACTGCTCAGTAATCCATTTGCAGCTGATGTGGAAAACGCACCATCAAACCTCCAAATGGAGCTGATTGAGCTCCAATGTAGTGACTCACTCAAGGCAAAATATGATAATGTGGGCGCTGCACATTTTCCACGTTTGATCCCCAACACAATGCCCCAGCTACATTGTTGTGACAAGGATCTGAAATGAAGATAATCATAACGTCACACAGAAGTCGTCTTACTGATGAACAGCTTCACTCAATCCTGAGGATTTCCTCAGCTCAGAGCCTGACCCCAGACATAGATGAACTTGTATCCAAGATGAGACACCAAGTGTCTGGCTCAGAAGATCGTACTTAATTGAATTAAAAAGTGTAAAAGCTGCATAATCGACGCAAATGTCCAAGATTGATTGTATAATGGTCAACTAGAAAAGTGCAGTTATTGTTCAGTTGTATTGTTTAAAGTGCAGTTATTTTATTGTCCATTTGTTAAAGTTTAAGGTGTGTATATATATTTTTTTTTAATTGTTAATTTGTCTTGTTTGTTTAGTCAGCCACCTTCAGGTCTCATTAGAAAAGTATTACAGAGCAGCAAACTGAGCTTTAATGCATGTTTATTTATTTTTACTTGCTACTACAGGGCATCTGATTTTTTTCTTTGAAGTAAATTCATTTCTCGCTGTTGGCCTGTAGAAAAAAATGTTTTCACTTTAAATTACTCTGGAAACGCTGCATAAAGAGCCATAAGAAATGAACGCAACTGATTTTTCATTTATTTAATGGTTGATGTTGCTTTATAGGAAATAACTTCTGTTCAGTTTTCAGGTTCAATATATTCAATAAAGTCATTTCAATACTTAACCAGTCCGGCCCTCAACTTGGAGCATTTTAAAAATTTTGGCCCACTGTGTATTTGAGTTTGACACCCCTGCATTATATGAAATAACACTTTGAGGCAAAGACTTTGCATCAATAATTTTTAGTCCTCGTGTTACTCGAGGAATAGTTGAGCCCTAGTCAGGGATTTATTAATGAATTCTCGGTTGTCATTCTAATTGTTTTTATTATTTTTATTGTGTTTGTGGTGTGATGTCACATCTTTGTCTGTTTAACATCTTGGGATAACACAATCATGTTGGAAATAGGTGTTCTCATTTCAACATATAATCCCTTTTTTGATTTAATGCAATCATAAGTAAACCATATCACATAGAAAAGAAATTCATTGTTGTTCACAAAGGGAGAGATTTGGTTTGCAGCCTGGAGAAACAGGTGAGTACAGGTCACAGGTCACAAACACCTGAAAGGTCCTGAAACAAAACTATTCTAGAAAACCTTTGGACAAAAATGCCTGAAAATACAGAAAACAAGTGTAACTGAAGACGATTTAGTTGTCTGTTCTGCTCATTGCCCCTGGTTCATACTAATGTGCAACAGGAGAATAAACGGCTAGACTCAGCTTCATGCTTGTGGCTGATTGTTTAACCTTCAGTGTGCTTTTATTGTGAAGGCTAAGCAACAGAACAAGAAGTAGTGATGTTGGGTGGCCTGTTGGAGACGGTTTAAACATTCAGAGACCACCTTTTGTGTTTTGTGTTTTTTTTTTTTTTAGCAGGTCAAACAAATCTTGGCCTCTAAGGCCTGGCTCTTTGTTTTAAAGGAGTATTTTAATCTCTGTTTGTTTGTGTCATAGTAACCAGTAAATCTTTGAACCTTGTAACCCTCAGATGTTTGATTTGAGTCAGTAGTTTAGGGAGACTGATTCAACTGGTCCCAGTCAGATCCTGGTGTGAGACAGAAGCAAAGCAGCAGATCCACATGAACTGGCTCTGTGAAATGTTTCTTTTCTTCTCGTGATTGGCAAGTGTCTCGTTACTTCCTGTCCATGTTACAGCAGCAGCAGCAAGATCATCGGCGCCCCTCTGCCTTCCCTTACGGACATCTTCAACATCCGCCTCACCCACAGAGCCATCAGCATTGCTAATGACACCTCCCACCCCGCACACTCCCACTTCAGACTCCTGCCCCTCCCTTCCCGGACCATAACCCACCACAGAACATAAAAACACATATAAAGACTACCTCTGCTGTTGCACAAACTCAATACATTCCCCCTTTTTGTTATATTATATGTGAATCTACTGCTGACTGTTCTTACTGTTCTTTTTACCATCATATCTGCTGCTGTTGGTCATTTGCACTGCTGTCCATGTACATTTTATAAGCTATTATGCATCTCATCACCAATGCCCCTGGTGATGCTGACCACCTGACAATCTTCTTATTTGCACTACTGTCAATGTTTGCACATGACTTGAGTGTCATCATACCCTTAGGTTGTACCATCTAGTTTATCCTTATTACTTGAATTCAGAAAAAACTTGAACTTGAATGCCCATACCATTTCAGAAACTAAAATAGAATAAACAGAATATGAAAACTGAATTCAAGTATGTCCGTGCAGATTCTCAGTCATCCAGGTCATAGTAAACTGATATACACTTTCAAGGGCCTCTTGGATGAGAGGTGAAACGTCTTCGACCTAGAAATCTAGTCCAGTTGATTTTTTTTCTAAGTGTATTTCAGTTTACTATGACCTGGATGACTGAGAATCTGCACGGACATACTTGAATTCAGTTTTCATATTCTGTTTATTCTATTTTAGTTTCTGAAATGGTATGGGCATTCAACATTAGGTGAGAGAGAAACAGTATTTCGATTTTTCTGTATGTCCTGTACATACAGTGAATTGACAATAAAAATCTTTGATCCTTGCAGAAATGACTGGACCCATACATGAAATGACCCACAACAGCCAGCAGAGGGAGCCCCTCACCTTTTCCCCCATCTCTTGCCATGAAAAGGTAAAGACCCTGAGACCACATCAGACCAGAACAGGGGCCTCATTTATGAAAGTGCATGTAGGATTCATACAAAATTTTACATGTGTACAAAACACAAATGAATTTGGCAAAAAAAGTAAAAATTAAATAATAGAAAACTGTGTGCATGGGCAAGTCCATGAAATTTTCCCTTATAAATCATATTCAACTTCAGTATGAGAAACTTGAGAAAGTCTGGTTAGCTGTATGTTCTGCCTAAAACACTTCCATGATTACCAATTCACCATTTGTATGGTCAATGCCAGACTAGTGCTGTCAATAAAAAAACATTTGCGTTAATCACAGTCATAGGCTGTTATTAAACACTAGGATTTACATGTATTATAAATATGTCCTGCATTGGAATAAAGAAACACATGACAAACTGGCTAGAGGAAACAGATTCTTCCGTTTTTTAACATCTCAAACATTAACATTTCAACAAATGTTAAATTCTCTTGATTTGCCGACTATAAGTCTCAGGGAGTGTTTGACATTGCCCAAAACATCCATACAGTGAGGAACAGAAGTATTTGAACACCCTGCGATTTTGCAAGTTCTCCCACTTAGAAATCATGGAGGGGTCTGAAATTCACATTGTAGGTGCATTCCCACTCTGAGAGACAGAATTAAAAAAAAAATTCAGGAAATCACATTGTATGATTTTTAAAGAATTTATTTGTCTTGCACTGCTGAACATAAGTATTTGAACACCTGAGAAA
>NW_018128115.1:9147-12408 GCF_001952655.1 Monopterus albus | reverse complement strand
TGGAGGAGTGGGCCAAAATCCCTGTTGCAGTGTGTGCAAATCTGGTCAAGAACTACAGGAAACGTTTGACCTCTGTAATTGCAAACAAAGGTTTCTGTACCAAATATTAACACTGATTTTCTCAGGTGTTCAAATACTTATGTTCAGCAGTGCAAGACAAATAAATTCTTTAAAAATCATACAATGTGATTTCCTGAATTTTTTTTTTTAAATTCTGTCTCTTAGTGGGAATGCACCTACAATGTGAATTTCAAACCCCTCCATGATTTCTAAGTGGGAGAACTTGTAAAATCGCAGGGTGTTCAAATACTTCTGTTCCTCACTGTATGAGGTAACGTCTGCTACAAATTCCCAAACAGCTTGCATGTAAACTGGCTGCACCACGTGATGTGTACTCAGTCATCGTATCATCCCTTATAACACACAGCCAGGTAACCATCCAAGCTGTGATTACGGGAAGAAGTTGGGGTCAAACTTGGTTAAATGATTAATTTGCGTTGTCAGTTCAGTTTTATTTATGGCACCAAATCACAACAAAAGTCATCTCACCCTCACGTCATTTAACCCTAACCCTAATAGACAAAATCTACAAAAATAATTCCAGAAAATCACATTGTTAGATTTTTAAATAATTTATTTCCATTTTATTGCATGAAATAAGTATTTGATCACCTACCAACCAGCAAGAATTCTGGCTCTCACAGACCTGTTTGTCTTTACGAAGCAAGCCCTCCTATCCTCCACTCATTGCCTGTATTAATTGCACCTGTTTGAACTCGTTACCTGTATAAAAGACACCTGTCAGGAGGGGTCTAAACGGTTCTGCTAATATCCATTACAAGATCACACATTTTGATATTATCTTCATCATTACAGCAGGGAAACCAAAAGGCTGGGTTTCAGCAACAAGCCACAGAGGTCCCGAAAGCTGCTAAGAATAAAAACAACAAAAAAGAAACAGCAAATTAAAATGGCACTGCAATTAGTCCTCAGTTTCAGGTTCCATTTACCTGCGACACACTCACACTGTAAAGTCTGAACCTTTATCCAGTACAGGGAACCCGGACTAAGTGCAGACCACCACAGATCCTAGGTCCGTCTCTCGTCGCTGATCTACAGCAGGATCTTCGTACAGGTGCCACTCAGGTGTCCCTGGTCCAGGAGAACACTGCGACGTCAAAGTGAAGCGGTCTTACCTGGACTCTCCAGTGTCGGTCTCTGAACCGTCTGATCCGGAGCTGGAGGAGGGAAGGCGTGCGGGCGGACGCAAGGAGTCTGTGCTCCTGGAGCCCGCCTGCTGCTCCTCCGCTGCACAGACCGGAGCGGTGCCGCCCCCTGCCGTTCACCGCAGTATTTACTGCGAAATAAAGTAAACACGTGAATGAAAATGTCCCTGTCCCCTGCCTTCGCACAAAGTCACGAAACAAGTGCATGATGCTCTGAGCTCCTTTCCTCTTTACACTTCCTGTTAAATTTTGTACTTTGAAATACTTTTTATTACCACGCAATGTCATGTAATAAAAGGAAATGATATAATAAAATGACCAGGAAAGATTACATTTACCACTTCTTGGTATATTCTAGTGAGTTTTCTTTTTTAAGGAAACTGAAACTTATAGAGACTTAACAGAACTACATACACTGTGTACACTGCTGGTAGTTTAATCTATAATACCTGCAGCTCTCTGACAAACGTAGTGCAAAGTATTATAGTTTATTCTGGAAGTAGGAAGGTATTAGGCAAAGTAAAATAGAAATACTAAAGTAAATTATAATACCTCAAACTAGTGCTTTCCTACAGTACATGAGTAAAAGTACTTGTTACTTCTAACACAGTAAACACAGTCACATGTACATATTGAATCTATTCACCTGCTGAGTGTTTACTGTATCATCAATCTACTGGCCAATCAGAGAGCTGCTGTTTACCCTGTGTGACCTCTGAGCCCTGCTGAGTCCTGCTGGGGAGCTGAACCAGGATCAGGACTCTATATTTACCCCAGATTAAGTGCAGATACAGTGGCTCTTCACAAACAGCAGCAGCTCCCATTTGGCTCAGACATGTCGTTGGACAGTAGCTCAGCTGCCGCCACCCCCCCCTGGAGGAACCACAGCTTCATCTTGAGGGAGGGCAGAGACCCTCCTCTGTCAGACCAGGGAGAGACCATCATTGGAGTCTACCTTCTGCTCTTGGGTGGGTACATGCACTGTGACACTGTACTAAGTACATGGTAAGAGTACACTCCTCAAACTGCTTCAGGGACAAAGTTTTAAAAAAGACATTCACAGCCGCTCTTTTATCACATGATCTGCTGGGATTATAAGGCTCTACGAGGTCTTTAAGATATGATGGAGCCTTGTCATTAAGGGCTTTGTATGTTAGGAGAAGGATTTTAAATTCTATTCTGAATTTTACAGGGAGCCAGTGGAGAGAAGCTAATATGGGAGAGATATGATCTCTCTTGCTAGTTCCTGTCAGTACTCTGGCTGCAGCATTTTGGATTAACTGGAGGCTTTTTAGGAACTTACTGGGACATCCTGATAGTAAAGAGTTAGAATAGTCCAGCCTGGAGGTAACAAATGCATGGACCAGTTTTTCAGCATCACTTTGAGACAGGATGTCTGATCACCACAGATGGGTGAGCTGCTGTACGAGGAGCGGGAGTATCCGGCTGGACACTGGGCATCTGTGACCAGAGGAGAAGACCTGTATGAACAGAGCATCTCCATGGGCTTCATGAAACTGATGCGCTTCATCTGTAAAGAGAACTCTGCAGGTAAGACTCCACCCACAGCATTCATACACTCAGTAAGACCCTCATACTGACTCTGCCCACTCACAACACACCTGTGATCAGATCCTGTCACTAACATACACACCTGTCCAAATTTTGATTGAGTATTATTATAGACTGAGTCCAACAAAGGTGTAAACCTTGAATTAAATCAAACTTTAAAGCTGCATTAACTGTCTCCCTAATTTTTGACCATTAAGGGAGAGTTAAATGAAACTCCAGTAGTGCCCCATCCATTTTAGAGTGATGCATACAGTGGATGTACAGTCAGGGAAAAAATGATTTGAACCCCAGCTGATTTTGTAAGTTTGCCCACTAACAAAGAAATGCTCAGTCTACAATGTCAATGGTAGGTTTATGTGAACAGTGAGAGACACAACAATAACAAAAAAATCCTGAAAAAATTATTACAAAAAAAGTTATAAAGTAATTTGCATTTTCATGAATGAAATAAGTATTTGATCCC
>NW_018128115.1:5030-8363 GCF_001952655.1 Monopterus albus | reverse complement strand
CCAAGGCAACAAAGGATTGGCTCAAGAAGAAGCATATTAAGGTCATGGAGAGGCCTAGTCAGTCTCCAGACCTTAATCCCATAGAAAATCTGTGGAGGGAGCTGAAGGTTCGAGTTGCCAAACATCAGCCCAGAAACATTAATGACTTGGAGAGGATCTGCAAAGAGGAGTGGGTCAAAATCCCCCGAGATGTGTGCAAACCTTGTGGCCAACTACAAGAAACGTCTGACCTCTGTGATTGCCAACAAAGGTTTTGCCACCAAGTACTAAAGCATGTTTTGCAAAGGGATCAAATACTTATTTCATTCATGAAAATGCAAATTAATGTATAACTTTTTTGTAATGCATTTTTCTGGATTTTTTTTGTTATTGTTGTCTCACTGTTCACATAAACCTACCACTGACATTGTAGACTGATCATTTCTTTGTTAGTGGGCAAACTTACAAAATCAGCTGGGGTTCAAATAATTTGTTCCCTGACTATATCTCCTGTAACACAAGCAAATTATACAGAGGAATGATTTTTCCCAGTATTATTGGTACAGCACTAATGTCCCTGCCACTATTGCATCGCGTTCACTTTTACATACATGACGCACACAACGTTGTAAGGTAACTGAGTTATATGTGAAACAAGAGAAATAATTGAACAAACTGCCATCTAACAAGAAGAAAGCCACATCTGTATCAAATTTTAGTCCTTTGGATGCAGTCAACATGGCACTGCACTACATCCTGCAACACGTCCACTCCCCAGGGACCTATGCATGGGCCCTCTTTGTGGACTTCAGCTCAGCATTCAACACCATCATCCCAGACATTCTCCACTCCAAACTGACCCAGATCATTGTGCCTGCCCCCACCTGTCAGTGGATTACTAGCTTTCTGACAGACAGGAAGCAGCAGGTGAGGCTGGGGAAAACCACATCCAGCACTTGGACAATAAGCACAGGTGCCCCCCAGGGATGTGTGCTCTCCCCTCTGCTGTTTTCACTCTACACCAACAACTGCATCTCGAAGGACCCCTCTGTTAAGCTCCTAAAGTTTGCAGATGACACAACGGTCATTGGTCTCATCCGAGATGGCGACAAGTCAGCCTACAGATGGGAGGTTGAGCAGCTGGTCCTGTGGTGTAGCCACAACAACCTGGAGCTGAACATGCTCAGAACAGTGGAGATGACTGTGGACTTCAGGAAGAGCCGTCCCACCTTACTCCCCCAGACAGTTTCTTCCCCCGGCTGTCGCTCTGATCAATGCTTCTTACAACTTGGGTTCAGAGGCGGTGTGGAAGAAGTGCAGTGCAGATTTTAATGACAATGCCCTGAAAGGGGTAGGAAGAAACACAAGATAGCAGAGTGGGGTGGGGTTAGTACAGTAGGGAGACAACATTTGCAGACAATATTTTACTTGATTTATTGTTAGGGTTATTTTATCATAAACAAACGAACTGAGTAGACCGAGGCCAATTTTCTTTATATAAGGATTTTAATACTTGCAGCAAGGCTGCATTCAATCCATACAGTTCAGTTGCATGAAAACAATGCTCAGAGAGGAAGTCTCAACTGAGCCTATTTATACAGTCAAGTTGGTACTGTGGCAGTTCAAGAATTCAATCCCTGTTATCAGTCCCTATCTACCAGACAGAGCCGGGTGCTGTCACAAACTTTTCTGCATACTCATGGTTTGGTATTTGAGAACTATGTGGATCAGCTCAAGCACGAATACATCATCTGCTCTAAACCAAAACACCTGCACATACAAATGTATAACATCTTCTTGAGCATTCGAACAAGTCATAACAGCATTTCCCCAACATTTATCCAAATCTTTGCTAAAGATTCGATAATGCAGCTTTAAAGATCATGTAACACAAACATGATGCTGTGCAGAGAGCTGTCTCCATGGCCTCTTTGATTTGGCCCTATATTTATCCAGTGCCTCATTGCAGGAAGTCACTCCTAATGGACCGAAACTTATCTCAATCTCACAGGTGTGTTGATACTTTTATGAGCAGAAGGGTGACTGTGGTTCGATGGGTAGAGCAGTGGTCTCCCACCCAGAGAGCCGGATGTTCGATACTCAGTGCTTGCAGTCTATGGTTCTCGTGCGCAAAGCCCACCCCCCCCCCCCCCCCTTGTTGCGCCTGATGGGTAGAGCCATCGGTTGAGTTGGCTGCTTCAGTTCTGCACCGGAAACCAATTCCTTGTAATATACTTGGCCAATAGAGGTGATTATCCTATTATCCTTATCAGAGTTTGATTCTGGCTCATGCTGTTGGCTGTTGCGAGGCTGCACCTTCCAACTTAATAATACTGTCATGTTTTGAAGAGCTTCTGTGGAGGAGCGAGTTTGTGAGACATGTATAAACAGTTGCATCTGCATAGAAGTACTAGAGCATACAGTATTGTTCAAAATAATAGCAGTACAATGTGACTAACCAGAATAATCCAGGTTTTTAGTATATTTTTTATTGCTACATGGCAAACAAGTTACCAGTAGGTGCAGTAGATTCTCAGAAAGCAAACAAGACCCAGCATTCATGATATGCACGCTCTTAAGGCTGTGCAATTGGGCAATTAGTTGAAAGGGGTGTGTTCAAAAAAATAGCAGTGTGGCATTCAATCAGTGAGGTCATCAATTTTGTGAAATAACAGGTGTGAATCAGGTGGCCCCTATTTAAGGATGAAGCCAGCACTTGTTGAACATGCATTTGAAAGCCTGAGGAAAATGGGTCGTTCAAGACATTGTTCAGAAGAACAGCGTACTTTGATTAAAACGTTGATTGGAGAGGGGAAAACCTATAAAGAGGTACAAAAAATTATAGGCTGTTCAGCTAAAATGATCTCCAATGCCTTAAAATGGAGAGCAAAACCAGAGAGACGTGGAAGAAAACGGAAGACAACCATCAAAATGGATTATTACTATTATTTTAAAGTGCAATAATAGAATTTAATTAAAAAAAAGAATAAAAACATACATTTTAAACATTAAGGGAGATAGTAATTCCAGTGCAGATCATCCCGTAAAACATTTTAAACAATACAACTTTTGAATATTGCATAAACTGTGCATTCAGTAGAGCAGCCTAGTGATAGTTCAGTAGTTTAAGGGGGTGTGTAAGAGGTATTTATGCCTATCCAGTGTATTCACTGCAGCAGATAGTGCTCAGCGCACTCCCTGTTTGAAAAAGCATTAAGGTATATGTAGACAGCATCATAAACATTTTCCCCAGGTTTCACAGACCTGGGGCCTATTTCAAGAAGGCGGTTTTGTCGAAACTCAGAGTTTGTTAACCCCGAAATGAGGGAAACTCTGAGTTTTCGGTTTCAGAAA
>NW_018128115.1:1908-4663 GCF_001952655.1 Monopterus albus | reverse complement strand
GCAACATAGCTGACTTTACTGAGGTGTGACAACAAATTCTTCTTCATCTGATTGGCGGCTTCATCAATTCTGGTCCGGAGAGTGGGTCTGGATATGACCTTGCATTGAGGATTCAGTGCAAGTAAAAGTTCTTTAAAAGCAGGTTGTTCAACCAAAGAAAATGGATGAAGACCCTCATAAATGAAGTTAATAATGAGCTTGTTGACCTTTGCCTGTGGCACATGTTTATTTGCACCCAGTGCAATTGTGCCGCTTATTTTGCTTGCTTGATTTGGATTTCTGGTGGTTCCAGGGTTCGCTTCCATGTTGCCACAAAGTCACTGAAAGCCTTCAGGTTTGATGGATGTTTTGTCTATAACCAAAACATTTTCATCATTGAAATCAATGTCATGTTCATTAAACATGCTGAATTTGTAATGTTTACAGTCATAGATAAGAGATTCTACACACATCACAGTTTGTCTATTGCATTTCATACTGCACAATTCTTGCTCACTGAACCAGATGTGACCAGAAGATATGAACTAAGACTATGAAAAATAGTGGATATGTCAACACATCTATACTAAATTCAGTGTCATATTTATTCATATTAAAAGGGATAGTTAAGTAATTTTGAAGTGAGCATGTAAGAGGTATTTATGCCTATCCAGTGTATTCACTGCAGACCACCGTCCACTTGCAACATCAGCAGATCTACTCTAACATGTAGCACGTTTCATTCATTTCGTATGACAATCGTGACACTGCTCAATTGTGCGTTGTCCCTGTTAATTATTAACAACATTGACAGTGTCACACATTGAGGCAACGCAACAGTACAATTATGAAAACTATAAATACAAGTAATATTACCTTAGTAAGTTAAACTTACCTCAACATGCTTGCGCAGGTTTGATGTCGAGTTTTTATAAGCTGCCAGTTCAGTCGACTTTGGCAAACACATCTTACACTGCATAATAAAGCCGCTGCCTTTCGTGCGCTTAAAATGAAACTGGTCGCTTAAATATGGCCAGGGGTTTGCTTTATATGAGGAACATGATGGCATTTCGCTTTCAGCTGGGGCTCCATCATTGGCGTCTCCTTCGTCCATCTCCATCTTCTTGTGAGTTTAGCGCGCTTGTTCTCCCTGCCCATCAATCAATCAGTGCAGTGCTTCTGGGACGCGATTATTTTTCCTTCCCCGTTGCAATACTTTTATTTTTTGAATTAATTAATTTTTTACTCAGTAACAAATATGATTTAAAATGTAGCGAAGCACAATACTTCAAACAAAACATACTTAAGTAAAAGTAAAATTACAGATTTTAAAAACTACTTAAAGTATAAGTACACAAAAAAAACTACTCAATTACAGTAATGCGAGTAAATGTAATCCGGTACTTTCCACCACTGGGAGGCAGCACGTGTTGTTGATGGAGCAGCTGCATCCTGCACAGGATCTGTCACAAACCTACTCAGTTTGTGTTCATACCGTGTCTTTTTGTGAGCTCATTGTCCGCAACATCTCTCCCACACAGCACCTGCACACCTCTGTGTGTGAGCGCAGTTGCGACTCCTCTGGAGGCTCCAAGCTTGTGGTGCAGACAGGAGGGGTTCCTATGTCAGGAGTGTTGATAAAACACTCTTACAACACCCCTGAGATGTTTGGACTTCCTGCTCTGAGACACTGGATAAATGTGGGTCCTGGATCCCCTGGGTCCCAGTGTTGCTTCTTTGGGATCACATGCTCAGTATTGATTATAAAGTAATAAGAATGTATTGGTGTATAGGCAGATACCTGGGGATGACGGTGCCTGTGGTGAATAACATTCACATGATGGAGGATGGGAACACTTTTGAGAAAGATGTCGAGACTTCGTTCTTCCTGCCCACCAGGTTCCAGACCAACCCCCCCCAACCCTTTGACCCCGACATCACCATTGTCCACAGAGAGCCAATCAGAGTGGTTGCCAGGTAAGTCCATTTTCACCATTGCCACAAACATCTTGAGTTTCTATCAGACTTCTGATTGATCTAATCAGCTTGATTAACTTATTGATGAAATATGATTTAGATCATTTATTCAGTTTCATACTGAATTAGGCTAAGACTCTTTGTTCAGCTGCGTTTGAGCTTTCATCTCTGTTGTTCAGTGAAAAGAAAAACAGAAAATGTATTGATTGGGTATCAGTCCCAAGCCTAGTGTCAGCATTTCAGGTTGCAAACCTGCAGCTATCCTGACTATCCCTGAAAACATCGTCAGAGCTTTGGTTTTACAGTTCAGAAACTTTGCACCATCCCCTTGTTACTGAACAGTGCTGCATCTCGGGTGTAGTGATTACCAATCAGTCTACTGATTGTTTTCTGTTCACCAGAAGTGGAGTTTTTATTGCTGAAATGCCAGCCCTACTATCTAGCAAGAGAGCATAGTCCTGTGTTTCTGGCTGTTGTGTATGTTAGCCCAAGAGCTAATCCCTCTGCGGCTCTCAGTAAACTCTATGATGTCATCAACGCGCTAGAGACGGTGCACTCCGATGCTGTATTTATTGCTGCAGGAGACTTTAACCAGTGTAATTTACAGACTGTACTTCCCAAATATTACCAACATGTGAACATTCCCACTCGGGGCAAGAACACTCTGGATCATGTTTACAGTAACATATGTGGTGCATACAGGGCTGCACCCCGCCCCCACCTTGGACACTCAGACCACATTTCTTTGTTCCTGTATCCAGCTTACAGACAAAGACTGAAACAAACAAACCCTGTCACC
>NW_018128115.1:0-1297 GCF_001952655.1 Monopterus albus | reverse complement strand
GGGTCGGTACGCAACATTCGTGGCTAGAATGTGATACAGACTAAATTAATTCAGACAAATCATCCCAATTTAAGTAATAATTTAATATTACAATTATTCTGAACAGAGTAGTAGTTGAATAGGTAATCTGGTAGTTAGGAAACAGAGAACAGAATCACTCCTCCTGCAATGGGATAGATAAAGTATTAAATAAGAAGACTGTCAGAGTGCCAGTCAGTCCAGAGTCAGTCAGTCCGTCAGCCCACAGTCAGTCGGAGTCCATTCTCCACCTGGCCGGGTCCACGGTACACTTTCACGGTAGCACTCTCATCCTCTCTTTCTCTCCTACACCCTTCAGCTTTACTGTTTTATCCACTGCTTTTCTTAGGCTGTTGCATCAATTTCTGAACTTAGCTTCCCATCTCCAGTTTTAGGAGACAACACCCTGAGATGTACTCAAAAACAGGAAACATCTTGACCAAATCATATAAGCTCATTGTTCAGCTCACATGAACTTAAAGTGAACCCATAAACACTATTCTATTACATAATCCATATTAACATGTAACTTAAACCACAACAGTCCCTCTTTCCGTGGTCCAAAGGCCACGGAACTTTCAAACTCTGCTTCTGTTGTAGTTTGTTTTTTCCAAAGAGGAAAATCAAAATATGTTGGCCTGAGACTTTAACACAACTAAACCCTAACAGCTGTAATTAAACATTAACCTCTTCCTGCATCTAAAGTTAAATCTAAAATAATTGCTTATTACAGAACTAACCACTCAATAAACTTAACCTTAGCAGAGTATTTCCCTCATACTCCACTGAACCATAACTTCATCAAACAACTCATTCACTCAAATTACTAACATCTCACTTAAGGTTGCTAGCGAAGGTTACGCTGTTTCTATCACGTGCAAATCTGGAAAGAGCGATCCATGCTTTTATCATGGAGCGTCTGGACTATTGTAACACTCTTTATGCCGGCCTGTCGCAATCCTCTCTTCAAAAATTGCAATTAGTCCAAAATGCTGCAGCCTGGCTGTTGTCCAACACATCTAAATATGCCCATATCACTCCGGTTCTCCGCTCATTGCACTGGCTTCCAGTGCAGTGGAGAGTGCAATTTAAAGTTTTGTTGTTCGTTTTTAAGGCACTTCACAGACTTGCTCCGCAGTATTTGTCAGAGTTGCTGACTGTGTATACCCCGCGCAGAACGCTGCGATCTGCAGAGCACCTGGCACTGGTGGTTCCACAGTCTCGTTACAAGAAGTGGGGCGACTGATCTTTTGCTGTCCACGGTGCTAGACTCTGGAAT
>NW_018128114.1:748826-758216 GCF_001952655.1 Monopterus albus | reverse complement strand
TGTTTGTCAAACTTTAATCATTTTTAACATAAAAAAAAATTGTGATCAAGTTTATATAAACTGGAACAGAAAATGCCTGAACCTTTTCTTTGACTAGGAAACCAGAATCCTGGCTGGCAGCCAAACCCAATGCAAGGAGGATACCCTCAAGGTCCACCAGGCTCCTTCCCCCCCCAGCCTTATGGTGGACAAGGTTATGGACCTGGGCCTGGTTATGGACCTGGACCTGCTTATGGACCTGGACCTGCTTATGGACCTGGGCCTGGTTGTGGACCAGGGCCTGGTTATGGACCTGGATCTGGTTATGGACCTGGACCTGCTTATGGACCTGGGCCTGGTTATGGACCTAGACCTGGTTGTGGTCCTGGATATGAACAGGGACAAGGGCATTATGGACATGGACACCATGGCCACCATGGACACGGCCGCCATCACCACAAACATAATCATGGTCACATGCACATCAGATGTCACAAGAAAGGAAAGCATTGTCATGGGGTAAGATCCAGTTGTTTTGTTGAACAATGTAAAGTGTTTCTACTGCGCCAAATAAATACTTGTTTTACTTTTGCACTGATGCCAGTGTAAGAGTCAGAGTTTTCATTTGGTTTGTTCTTTATAAGATACTAAGTAACATATTGTTCCAGCATTTCCTATAATAATGGTCCTTGTTTGAAGAGCCCCGTTGGTTTTGATTCCAAAAAGTCCTCAAATCAAATTGACAAAATAAGTCAATTCTTCCAAAACAAGCAATTTAACTGTTCCAAGAAGTGATTTGTGACCATGCTACTTGGTTGAACATATTCAAACATCACCATAAAGCGGCTATATTGAGTATATTTAGAATGACAATGACTCATATGACTGTGCAATGTGAAAGGTGTTGCTCATAGTGAGGAAACCACAGGCAGTTCCCAAGGTTTTCAGTGAAATGGCTCCACAGACCAACTCTATGCTCGCTGTCCAGCACCAAGCAGCAGAAAGACACGTGAACTTAGATTCATACGGCTGGAAAGAAGCCAGTGTTTGTTAAGACAGTAACTATATCAACTGAATGTCTTATCAGTCTATGTCAGTGTTGTGTGCACAGCGTGTTTCTGCCGCCTCCAGGTGGCACAGAAGCAGCATGTTTAAGTGTGGCCCAAACCAAAAACAAATAGAGAAGCAACAAAGTCAAAACTGGATGTTCCTGTTAGAAATGGATCCAGAACTATTCATCACTCAAGAAGACAACAGTGTAATAATGAGACAATGACATCATCTCTGCATGACGTGACAGTGTGTTGTTTCTTGTTGCAGCACTCCAGCAGCTCCTGCAGCAGCGACTCTGACTAGATGAAGATTCCTCGCCATGAAGAGAAACATGACAAGTTGCTACCTGGACGCCTTCTTCTTCCTACTTACAATAATCAGTTTATTCACTCACCTACTTTTTAAAGCGTGTGTGTTTTCATGGGTTATTAAATACAACACACAGGTTTGGGAATCTTTCAGAGTCATGTTTAAGTCATGTGTTAAACCATATTACATATTAAAGTAGACAGAGCTGGACACATACAGCTGCTGCTGTTTTGACAAGGACATCAGCAGTAGTCAGTGTGTGACACTGTGTATGCTTTTTATATACTGGACGCTGATCATAATTGTTGCCTTGTAATAAACAGGAATCTGGTAATCACAAACTCTTGCCTCTTTACTTTCTGTGTTAATTGTTTGGCACTGTGTGTTATTACTGTATCTTACGGTGGCCCTGAGGTGCAAAGCACAACAACATTTCACTAAAGTCAAGTCAAATTTATTCATAAGCAGCTTTAAAAACAACATCAGCTGACCAAGGCTCTGCACAAACTAACAAAAGACAACAAAATAAACAAATAAGTAACATATAGAACACATATAACAGTAGGGGGGAAATATTGTGACGACCGCTAGCTCGGTTGAGAGGAGCTGGCCCGACCCTGTCCTATACTGGGACAACTAACCAGCCAGCTATGCGCTGGCACCTATGCTGACAGTGAGGAGAACACCTTCTTTGACTTTTTGGATTTTATTAGACAGAATAGAGAATGCGAAAACAGAACTGCGGTTTACCTGGCACCGTGTGCTCCTCAGGAAAATAATGAAAAAAAAGTAAAGCAGGACAAACAGTAACAACACTCTCTCAGGGCAACCCGAGTTCCGCGCCAACAGAATCTAAACAACACGCCCACCTGTCATCCCTCTTATCTCCTCCCGCACCTGTTCCTCCCCCCAATCCCACATTGGCCAGAACAGCGCGGCATTTTGCAGAAAACAGCGGTAACCAATACATGAACAGCCTTCAATAACATTGTCAACCCATTCGCACACAACAGAACACATGAACATCAGCGGCCGGTCAGGGTCGCCACAATATATAAGAAATAAAAACACATACAAGCTTCTCAGTCTGATTTAAATCCCAAGGTACTGGGACTTCAACGCTGTCATTGTGGATGCAGATCTAATACAGAGGAGTGGACTATTCCTTAACCTGGAAGCAGCTATTGCAAAGCCACAGCTCCCTTTCATCTCTAATCTTAATCTAAGAACATCAAGGAGCAAAATCCTCTCTGGAAGGGATATGAACACATAAAAGCTCTGACAAGTATGAAGGGGCTAGTCCATTTAATGATTTAAAACAAACTATAAAAGCTTCAATTTGATTATATTTGATAGAAAGTCACATGGTTTGACTTTTCATTACTAGGGGTGTAACGATCCATCGATCTGGATCGATCCATTGAACAAACACTTCACAATCTGATGCAACACGTAGACATCAATGTTACATGTACTTTATTTTGACAGCCAGTCACATGCGCATGTATTTCTGGTGAAGTGTGGTTCTTTTCAAACTGGACAACAAGTGGACAGGGGCTTTAGCCACTGAATAATAATTAAAAATCTCAATCCCAGTCTTGTGGTATATGTTCGTATTCCTGGTAAATCATACCTACTTCCACTCTCACCTGATTACAGCCGCTGGGTATCTCTGTGTGCAGTAACTGGATGGGCAGGTTTCAGGAGTTCCTGAAAGCACAGCCCCTGAGATGATCACTTCCTGAATACACATTAAAAAACGAAAGTCTCAGAGTGAAACAAGTGCACATGGTGAATGAGACTGACGGGAAAGCAACACAGAAACCTCTCGGGTAAGAAATGCTAGAAAACTGCATTAACCTACAAAACTAATTATTAAAATAAATACATATTATTTATAATGAATTATTATAAAATCGAAATAGGAGGATGTGCTCTAGTCTTTATTCACTTAAAGTGCAGTTTAACCCAGGTGATAACGTGTGCATGTGTTTTGTGGTGTGTGTTTGCACTGTAGCATGAGTCAGTGGAAGCAGATTCAGCAGCTGGAGATCAGACTCCTCGAACATGTGGACTATCTTTATGATGATAACTTCCCCATGGATATCCGACAGGGTCTGGCCAGTTGGATCGAGTCTCAGGATTGGTGAGTCCTGCTCTGTGTGTGTGTGTGTGTGTGTGTGTGTCTGTCTTGGAGGTTGTCCTGGTCACATATACAACATGTATGGAATATGAGTAAGAGAAAATGATCATCAAACTTTATATTTTCACTGATCTTTACACAAAAAGGCAATTATCTATGTAAAAGACCACCCAAATTACAGAAAAGTCATATTTCAATTACTTAAAGAGAAACTGAACATTGAACTGCCATGTGGACAGAAACAGGTGGACTCTAAATGAATTATAGCATTACTGCATGTCCGAATGTAAATGGGAATGTCTGTTCCCTATGTCAGATAGTGTGCTTTCTTGTTTTGCTGCCCTTAAGAACAACAACAGACATTAAAGTAGTCATTCATCAGAGCAGTTACCATGGATTCAGGGAATTTGACCAGATAGTGGAAGTTGAACTTCTTTTGCAAACTGTTCCAGGTGGCTGGAGCAGAGAACATAAGGGACAGACAACAGATATAAGCTGTTTTATCTAAGATTATAGCTAGTAAGCAGGATCCTTTAGATAAACCTACAGAGGTAGGGAGGTAGTTTTTAGGGATGCTGTAATATCATGAACAGCCTTTAACGCAGCAGTAATAGTACTGTGCTTCTTTCTGAAGCCAGATTGATGCTCAGACAGGATACTATTTGCATATATAAAACTTTTTATTTGGTTACTAACAAATTTGTGTTTTGTGGTGTCTGTACATGCTAATGCCGTGCACATGTATATTAGCAGCCATCCACGTATGTAAGCATATGTGTACAGTAAGTAAGAAGAATACCTGGAGGTTTTAGGCAACACATGCCAGACTTCCTTCTAAATAAGGCAGCATGCTCTAAAAAAGGACCCAATGTTCACCACTTTCTCACATCTGTTTCCTAAAAACATCAGAGAGCAGCCAACAGGACTGTATGAGTGTTCAGTTCACACTTCTCACTTTTCACCTTCTAATGAAATTATACATTTTGATACAGTTTTGTTTGAGCAGCCATTTGTAGTCACTAGTATGGGAATCTTTATTTTAAATGTTTCATTAAAGCAAATGAGCAAACACAGAATCCCTTGATTGGGGTTTCTTTCCTTTTCTTTTATAAGCATAACACCAGCCATTTTCTTCTTTGTGGGGTTTTACTGAGAATCTCCTAAACATCCCTTCCCCACTGTGTGTTTTCAGGGACACAGCCGCTAATGATGAGTCGATGGCCACAGTGCTCTTCACCAATCTACTGTCTCAGCTGGAGAGGGTGCGCTCACAGGAGCAGAACTTTCTACAAAGACACAACATGAAAATAATACAACAACAGTTACAGGTGTGTCAAAATCCTTTCATCCTTTCATGTCCTGGTTATGTCAACTAAAGAACTCTCCATTTTCAACAGGGACTTAATTTTATGCTGTTTTGCAGCACTCTTATTGTTTTTAAATAAGGGTTAGCCCATGGCTGCTCATTTTTTTCATTTGCAGCCATTTAATGTTTAATCTTGGGTACCTCTAGATTAGCTTTGCACCCATCACAACTCCAAATAGTCTGTAATTATTTCAGAATGATAAAACCAGAGAGCCTCTTCCTAAAAACGAGAGGATAATTTGTGAATGTGCAGAACTCCTGTTGCTGGTGTTGTGTTGTAAGTGGACACAGATAGGTAAACAGCAAAAGAGATGTGTAACACTCTAAATAAAGTGGGTAATTGAGAAACCCCACATTTTAACTGGCATAATGCAGACATAGTAACTTCTCCAGCCTTACAACAATTCTCTCTAATGTTACAGAAACAAGACATTAACAGACATACTGTTAAGTCCCACCATGCAATAGAAACATCGCTCCCCTTCAAGTAGCTCCAAGATCAGTAAATCCAACCAGTGTCTTCCCCCACACGACCACATACAGTCCCAAGGTGGTAAAATTAATTCCAACAGGTAGCGTAGCACTGACAATAACATCATGGATCATTAATCCACTCATTAACCAGCAACACATCACATGCGGCAGACACACTGGCCTCAAGCTGCCAAAACAAACAGGTATTGTGCTCTGGGGAAATCCAGCATTGATGAGCTGATCATTCACCGCCACGGTGGCTTCACTGGCCGGCTGCTTGTAGGTTAGACCTGGTCCGGTAAAACAACGAGTCCCTTTACAGGAACATTCCCAGACATGCAGTAACCTCAGGCCCTGTATTTTACTCCACATCCTCTGGTCACAGTGCAGCAGCAGGAGGGAAAATGTATCCACAAAACCATATGCAGTTGAAAAATTGCCAGTGGATGTCAGGCAAGCTCACATGAACACGCAACTGCCTGGAGGTTATGACCACTCAATGAGATCTTTAAACTATCATGTAAGACTTTATCTTGTTAGAAAAAAAGTCTCGTGAGAAAGAGTTTACGAGATGTGTGTAAACCAAGTACTAGAATATACAGACACCTCATTTTTTGAGCTTTAGGTTACATCTAAGATGAGAATTCACCCTTGTAACATTGTAGATATTGGCTCTTTAAGATCTGTCATTGCAAGTTACATAACACAGTAAGTTGTTTTGCATTCTACTTTTTAATATACTTGTGTTTTATTCTGTACTGTAATTATCCCACATAGGAGAATCACATACTCCTATGCCAAACCATTAAAAACATATGACTATTTATTATGTTACTTGACATGCTCATACAGCAGCTCATAAATAACACAAACAAGTTTCACTACAACGTTCACTGTATGAGGAAGCAGTTTGCCTAGGCGGACAACAAAGGACAAACAAAGGAACTGCTAAAGTAGTGGCAAGGGTAGCATCAGAACTGAATGAGAAAGCTTTGGCTGCACAGTACAGCATATTACTTGCATGTTGTGTTGACACATATCAGAAAAAAAGCAAGTGGAAGAAAACACCTGTGGAGATTTTTGAGTGATATTATGTATGTGGGGGAACAAGGTCCAAATGTTGTCAAAAATTGTCTTACAAACCACTGGGGAAGAAACATTAACCATAAACTGACCACACTATCATCATTTAGTGTCAAATTTAAAACATTTGTGATAAGGAGAAGTAGTTTTGTGGTTCATGGTGTGTGTGTACTCAGGTTGAAGGGAAGTAAAATATATTGGCTTTCAAAATGGTTGTCAGTTTGAATGTGTGACTCATGTCTATTTTTTGTGCTGTTTTTCTCTGGTAAATGAGAAGCAGCTACCATTTTATCGTTGAGCAGCTCAGGTGTCAAATGTAGTGAGTAGCGGCCGTACAAGCACTTACATGACCTTTTGTTTTACACAAAAGTCAAAACAGTCTGCTCTCAAAAATCATGAGTTTATTGCTGGAAAATACTGTCGTACAGTACACTATTAATGTGGAGAGGGAGGGGTCTTCCCCTGTCCCTTTCATTAATATCACTACTTTCTCAAGGTAATCGAAGTATGAGCTCACAAGAGTGTAGAGGTTGGTCCTGGCACTATACAGGATGTTTGGTTGAGGTCAGAGCTGGGTGGTGTCACAAGCATCAGCACATGTTTTATTCTGGAAAAGACATATACCTTTGCAGAACAAGCCCGTGAGGTTTTTACCACTGTTTCCTGTGTGTCTGAATATGTGTGTGCATGTTTCAAAGTTAACACTTCAAAGAGGAAGCAGTTAGTCCTCTATGGTAGTCAAGGATGTTTGTGGCATGTTGATGTGATGTGCAAGTAATGTTTAAATCATCAATTTCTACAACAGAGAAACATACCAGCCATGTTTGACTTAGTCTTCTATTTGTTTGTCCCAGATTCTAGCAGAGTCTTTGTCAGGAAAACCCCTCTGTTCCTCAAACATTTTATTTGTTCACATTTTTTCATCAGAAATTCTAAAAAGGCACCTAAAATGTTTCCAGAACACATTTTTAATGAACAATGCAGGTCAACTAAACTGAGAAGCAAGTTTTGATTATTAGAAACACTAAACCAAACTAATCTGCTGTTTACCAGTGCTAAATGGCATGGTTGTTATTGTAATGAAAGTGAGTGTGTAGGTGTGTGTTGATGCATCCTCAGTCATCATTCTGGCAATGATGCTGATGCCTGACACCTTAGTCACACCTGGAGGCGAGAGAAAGTTTCCTCTTCCCACAGCAGATTTATATCTTCTTTTCTGGGCTTTTGAATGTGTTGATGCGCTTCATGTAAATCTCATCTAGACCAAGAAAATCAAGTGGTGATGTAGACAGAGTTATGCAGGCAGGAGTGTGGCTAAGGGAAAGTTTGTGGCAGCACTAAACAAACACAAAACTTTGATTTAGGTCATTGTTTTCAGTTTTAATGTAAACAAAATCTGTACTGAAAGCATCTGAACTTTCACTGCCCCATTGAACCCAGCTGATGCTGAAAGACCGTTTTTTAGATAGAAAACTGTCCCTTGATTTTACACATAGAGGGCTGTTTGCTATTCACAAGAAGTATTGTAAAAACTGTTGTATAATGTCTTCTGTGCCTCCATACATTTTATGAGCTGGATTTCAGAATTAAAGATGGCACCCAGTCACCTGAATAAAAATTGCATTTGAAAAAACACATTGCTCATTTGGCGCATGAGTCAGAAAAGTTTTCTAGCTTCCAAGTTTCCACCTTGTGTGACCCACCGCACATATGCATTTGTGTTTCCCTCAGTGCCTGTCAAGATGTTTCCCCTTAACATCTTAACCTCAACCCAACCTTATGCTAACACAGGGCAAACATGTCTTGTGGGGGAATACATTTCAATACAACACCCCTGGTAGCCACAGTGGGATTTATCAATGCAGTACTGCAAGTGACGACTGAGAAAAATGGACTTAACGGCTGAATGATGGCACCGTATCCAGCTGTCATACTGTAATACATCCATGGGTGGCTCTGGACAGATAACCTTAATGACATCATAGCAAAGTCATCAGGGATATCCATTAGGTGCATCACACGACATGCAGGATTCAGTGATTTTTGGAAATGGACCCATGAAAGCCATGTTATCTCACCCTCATATACGGTATATCCACAAAACCACGTGCAGTCAAAATATTGAACTTTTAATATGGCACCGGTGGAAGTCAGGCAAACTCACATGAACATACAACTGCCTGGAGGTTATGACCATTCAAGGAAATCCTTAAATTATCATGGAATACTTTATCTTGTTAGAAAAAAAATCTTGTGAGTGAGAGTTTTCGAGACGTGTGTAAACCAAGTTGCTTCTCCATAGAAATACTAGAACATGCATACACCTCATTTTTGAATCTTTTGGCCATATTTAAGATGATAATTCACCGTTGTAATATTGTAGATAAGTCAGAAAACAAGGAAAAGCGCCATGGGCTCTTTAAACTCTGTTTCCTTTACATTCAACTAGCTGCAAAGAGCTTAATTATTTTGTATTTTCAGTTTGGACCATTATAAATGAAGATCACATCCTTGAAATGTTTTCCAAGAGTCAAACAAACATCATGGGTATACTGTATAACACCACTGGACAAACTGGTTTAGTTTAGAATAGCTGTACATACACCTTTGTGTATATGCACCTATTTGTACTTTCATTATGACTGTAACATGCTCCTTTTATTTCATGCCAGAGTCAAGTTCAGCCTCATTCCTTTGCTGATTGAATATGTGAAAACACTTCTTGTAAAGACCTCATGTCTTCTAGGATTCCCATGGTGACAGTTCCCCTCATCAGAGCCTTGTTCTTCTGGTTAGCACATTAGTCACTGTGAAAAGTAAAGAACAAATGCTTCCGCTGGCTCTATGGCTTACATAGGTTTCTATGAAAACGTTAATGACAAAGTCTTTCCTAACTTGATCACTGATTTATTCAATTTGTGTTGCACAGGTTTTTTGTAACATGCAATATGTTTGGCTCCACAGGTGAAATATTCTACCAACC
>NW_018128114.1:744916-748809 GCF_001952655.1 Monopterus albus | reverse complement strand
TCTCCAGCGCCTGCATGCAGGAACAGGTTTGTCACAATGGGAAAGTCCCCTGGTTCCTTACTAACAACTGCTGCTGGTAAATCAAGGCTGGTCTGTTACCAGGAAGACAGTACACATTTAATAACTTACACCCCCACATTCCCAGCAACTGCACTTTATTCCCATGAAGCAGTGTGGAATTCTACTTTCATTGCTGTGATTACCATAATCATTTAAGTGTTACAATAACTATAAACAAGATAAAAAGACTTTTTTGTAGTATTTTTCCAGAAAGGCTGCAACAAACTACAACAACACTGGGTAATTTGGGCTATAAAACAAAAAAAGCTTTTGTGGTGGCCCAAAGATGTCTTCTTGGCCAGATAATTTTCTAACAAATACTGAAGGCTTGTTTTTCATTTTTTTGTGACTCACTAATGAATCTAGAGAATTATCACCCAGCTCTGTAGGTCCCCTGGGCTCTACTGAATGTTTTAGCATTTTTTAGCTCATTTTGTTGTTTTACTGCCTTCCAAATACTCAGCAAGTAAATTAAAAGGAAATGAATCAATGACTAAAAAGCTTTTTGAACAGGGTCCCCTGGAGAAATCACTGCAGAATTCCGTGGCCTTTGAGAGGCAGAAGAACATGGACAACAGAGTCGGTATCATCAGGAACAGTGTGCAGGTAAGAGAAACACACAGATGTTTGTAGGAATATCAAAGCCAAGACAGTGCTCTATTTCATCTTATAAAACACATTTTATAACAGATGTGTCTTTCTGTGTCTAGTTGATGGACCAGGCTGTGAAACACATTGAGGACATGCAGGACGATTTCGATTTCCGCTACAAGACTCTACAATCTCGGGGTGAGGCCTTTCACACAAGCTGTGAAAAAAACAGCATTCATTTAAAACTGTTTTTCTGAAGACCGTGGAAAAGCACGCTCCTGAATGTGTTCAAAACAATTTTTATGTGTGGTTGTATGTGTGTATGTGTGCCAGAATCATCAGATAGGAACTCTGACATGATGAAACAGGAAGTAACAAGACTACAGGAAATGCTTAACAGGCTCGACTTTAAAAGGAAGGTATGCTTTTGCATCAACATGCTAAGTTGTTATATAAGAGGTACAAGGAAGTTTACACAAAATATCTACAAATATAAAAGTGACAGATTCTTTGTGACACCTCCTGAGTGTCCAAATAAAAACTCATTGCACTGAATGACTTACATTTCATGAGGCATCACTATAGCTTTTTCACACCCTTGTCAGGAGATTCTGTCAAAAATGGATATTGTCATCAAAGAGATTGAAGACTTGATGACTTCTCAGCTCAAACCAGAGCTGCAGGACTGGAAACGCAGGCAGCAGATCGCTGCCATCGGGGGTCCATTGCTCACTGGCCTGGACCAGCTGCAGAGCTGGTAATAAGTGTTCCTGAATGTCTACTGAAATCATTGCTTTAATGCATTAGTGACGTTATATGATTAAAGTATGTAACACACACATTCCCAGAACATGTAGACATTAATTGCTGTGCATTATAAGTACTCCAGTGATGGAGCGCTGCTGTTCTATATAGCTAGAGAACCTACAATAGACAACTTAAAAAATAAGGCCCAAACTCAAAGCAGCAGAGACCCAGACAGCCTGACCTATAACCTGCACGGTGTGTAGGTTGACTTTCAGTAACGGCATTTACACATCCATTATACTACTAATAATAGTAAAAAATATCTAATTTAAACACAGTGAACAGAATAAACTGGCTCATTTGGGATAAAGCCTTTCATAATTTGTCATGGAAACATACAGTCGAATTAAATCCTAGACAGTTTGTATTTTCTACACATGCTGACCCCCTTCAACTCAACCAAAGATGCTCCTCTGGGAAGATGTGTCACTCTCTGCTGATTAGCAAATGATGCAAGCTAATGCATTAAACTAATGTGAACATGGTAAACAATTGGCCCAATAACATGAGCTGGATGTCATCTGTGAGTACATTAGCATGGTGACATTAGCATTTAGTCATGGCTGTGACTCTTACCTCAGCCAGTATAACCAAGGCACATCAGTCTCATAAATGATACTAAGTGTTTATCTTGAAAGCTGCTCTGATTGTTTGATGTTCTTTTTTTTCCCCAGTGTGACCTCTGACCCGCAATGGCTAAGCCCAGATCAGTCTTACACATAGAGTATATAAGCATATAGTTTCTCCCTCAGCTTCCTCTTTCTCTTCTCACCTGTCCCCTCTCAGGTTTACTCTGATGGCCCAGAGTCTCTTCCAGATCAAGCGTCAGCTGGACAAACTGGGTGAGCTGGTTGTGAAGGTCACCTATGAAAGTGATCCAATCCCACTGCAAAAACCTCGGATGGAGGAGAGAGTTAAATACCTCATCTATCACCTCATCAAGAGGTACTAAACACTGCACAGTACACCATAAGACGGTGCAATGCTGCATGACCATTGGTATGAACATGTACATATAATGTAGGTGTATTTGTTTATTCGTTCCTACACCTGTTTTTTAGTAATTAGATGCTTTGAACATCACTATTCCTATGTACAGCCATTTTATTTTGCATTTTTGTAGAGTAGTTTCAGTTTTCTCCATTTCCAAGAAAATGGAGACCTAAGTAGCAGCAGATGAGGGAAGTACGTATAAGCAACTTATAGTTTGTTGGGAACTGGGCATGACAGTTTTCTGGGAAGTGTTTTGTTTTATAGTTTTGAGCTTGTGTAGCATCTTTTATCATCTCTGCAAACACCTGCAGATTGTATATATAAATTGGTAACATAACTTGAGTATGTTTCCGGGTTGCAAGCGAGAGCAGACGTCTTTATTGCTTCTCTTGTTTGTTCTACAATTTTTCACATCTTCCATATTGTCAAGGCTTTGAACAAATTCTACAACTACTAAAATGCCTCCAAGAGGAAAAAGAGCTAATAAATCCGAAGTGAACGAAGATGTTGAGGCGGAAGAAGATTCTATTTCAGCGGCGCAAGTAGCTGAGATGATGAATCAGCAGAAGATCATGTACACTGCGCTGATGTGCCAGCAGAATGAGAGTTTCCAAGGCTTTGTGAAACTAATTATGGAGACAAATAACAAGCGATTCGACGACTTGGCCAAAGAAATGCAGGAGATAAAAACGAGTTTGCAGTTTACCCAGCGAGATGTGGACGCGATTAAAGCGGACGTGGGGAGGCATGAAAAAACTGCCAAAGACGCTTTTCGGGACATTGACAAAACCCGAGAGAGTCTAATAACTATTGCGTGTAAAATGGAGCAATTGGAAGTACAGTCCAAGCAAAAAAACCTGATCTTCGAGGGAATCATGGAATCAGCTGGAGAAAGCGGGACGGAAGCGGAGTGTAAGGTGAAGGAGATCTTAAAGGACAAACTGAAAATTCATCAAGATATAGAGATGGAACGGGTTTACAGAGTTGGGAAATTGACCGAACGGGGTCCAAGTGGGATGATGGTTAAGTTGAAGAATGAGAAAGATAAGATAAACATCCTGCAACAAGCCAAGAAGCTTAAGGGAACCAGGATCTACATCAACGAAGATTACCCCGAGTGTGTGAGGAAGAGAAGAAAAGCGTTGATGCCGATGTTAAGAGAGGCTAAGGAGAGAGGAGAAATCACGTTTCTGCGATACGATAAACTGGTGACCCGACCTCGGAACCAGGATTTTGGACCCAGGAACAGCACGCCGAGACAAGGAGAGTATGATGGGGCCGCTGGACCCTCTAATGTCTGAAGAAACTTACAACTAAGATTTGGAACCAACAACAACCAGCATGACCAATGGACAATATGAGGCAAGTGATTTGCTACAGAACTTAATAGATTTTGAGGGACGGGATCTGGAACTGAACACATTTGGAGACACTGAAATTCA
>NW_018128114.1:732551-742605 GCF_001952655.1 Monopterus albus | reverse complement strand
AACAATTTATTACCTGGTGGAATTCAAAACTATTTAATGAAAGGGAAGGGGGATACAATTTAAGGGGTCAGTTAAATTATAAAATTCATGTTATGCGAACAACCAAAAAAAGATTTTGTATTTCCATAGTGGGGTAAAACTATGGAATAATTTAAATGTGGACATAAAAAATAGTAAGAAAATTGATGAGTTTAAACACAAATATAAAGGTATGTGTCAATCAAGATATGGGCAAGAACAGGCTTAATGATTAATCAGGTGTAACATTGGGAGTGTGGTGTTTTTAGTATATCACTAGCGTGGTGTAGAACAAAATTATCCATGTAGTAATACTGCTTGCAAACCAATGATGATAAGATGATGTCATGGGGTAGGACTAGATAAGTCTAACGTCTTCCTACTCCGTTCAAGCATGTACTAGGTATAAGCAAATTGAAAATATATTTGTGGATATGTGTGGAATTATGTGTGTTGACATATTGACTGTTGTTACATGTTTGAAAGAATAAATCAAATCAAATCAAATCAAATCAAATCAAATCAAATCAAATCAAAACTTCCTCCTTTGTGCACTACATTAACCAACATAGAAAAGTGCTAAATAAAGGACAAACAACCTTCAGTGACCTCTCACTAAGGTGCCTGTTGAGAGAGGTGAACATGATAAAAACTCTAATGAGGTGTGGGTTTGTTTTCTAGCTCATTTGTGGTGGAGAAGCAACCATGCATGCCCACACATCCACAGAAACCCCTCATTATCAAGACTGGAGTACAGTTCACCACCAAAGTCAGGTATCATTATATAACCTGATATGCTGCCAGGTTTTTTTCTGCTATATTTGTTTTCCCTATTTAAACCTCAGTGTTTAGTCAAAGGATAAAGCTGGTCATTTTCTATATTAATAGTATATTCAGCCATCTCCATACAGAGACTAAAACTGACAATGAATCGCCTCCACACATGGTTAATGACCTTCAGCTGTCAGTCCTGGTTCAGCTTGTTTGTCTGTGGCATAGGTCTCTGTTGTTCAAAAACACATCAGGGGACTACACCGCTGCAGTAGGTGACACATTTTCTTTTTTTAAATAACAAAACACCAGACCCGACTATGTTGGCCCAAAGTCTCCGTGTGGCCATAGTTTCCTGACGTTAGCTTGAGTCAGAGTCAACTGTGTATGAGCTCTTGTGTGAGCTCTCAGCTTTGTTTACATTCTGATAGCTCCTCACACTCAGGTCTGGCTTTGCTAATGAAGAAACGTGTCACGCTGTACAGCGGCATGTTTCACTGATGTGTTTTTGGTTGTTTTTGAACAATGGAGAGCTATGGCACAGACAAAAAAACTAATCCAGGACTGATGGACATTAACCGTGAGTAGAGGCAACTCATTGTCGGTTTTAGTCTCTGTATGGAGAAAATTTTATCAACATAGAACGTGACCTGCCTTTAAATCATATCTTGCATTTTTCATGTCTTCATTTTTATCTTGGTGAGAACATTTGTTCCATCCTGATTTCTCCCAGACTGCTGGTTAAACTTCCAGAGGTGGATTATCAGCTGAAAGTCAAAACCACATTTGACAAGTGAGATTTTTATAATTACTTTTTTTGGCAAAACAACAACAACAACAACAACCATTTCCTATAAGAGTACATTATTATAAAGTATTCTGTTTTTCTACCCATTTTCTACATTAAAAGTCCTGCCTCCTACAGATGAACTTGTCTGGGCACTAATCTATATATGTGTGTGTTTGTGTTTTTAGGGACCTCCCCCCTGGCAGAGTGTGAGTACAAACAGTGTTGAAACAGGATGTGCAGCTGGGGTTTAATTTTAGCACAGATAGAGGCAGTAGCTTATATTTCTTTTGTTACCTAACACATTACAATAAACCTTCTTTTTCCAACAAATGTTTCTTTTAATTTCCTACAAAATATTTAAAAACTGAAAAGCTATTTTCTGCATTTTTTTTTATCATAAAACTTCTACATGTTGGTTTCTAGAAGTGTTTTATTATATTTGAATATTTACATGGTCATTCATGTCACTCCAGGACCATGACTTGTTTAAGTCCTGTAGCTCAGGTTTGATAGCCGTTACAATAATCTGAAATCAAGTTGTTTTACTGTTTATTTAAAGAAAGTCCTAAGAATGCACTCATAAGTCTCTAGTGTTTAAAGTTGCAGTATTCAGAACTTCACCTTTCTGATTTGAGCAGCTATGTCTGAATTGTATTATCTAAAAACTTTCTCCAGCCTTTTTTTTAATTTTCTTTTTCCCCTCAGAAGTCGTCAGTTTTTCATCCTGACCAACAACACTAAAGTTATGGACATTGAGGACTACTCCAATGGCTGCCTCTCAGTGGAGTTCAGACACCTGGTACGACAACCCCATCACTGCCTGATTAAATACTTATGTGTCAATTATTACTGAAAAATACCAACATGTAGGAAGAACAGATAACCAGTCCTCCTTTGCTTGAAAAGCTGTTTTTCCCATAACTTTATGAAAAGCCACTGAATTAGCTTATTGTTGCCATATGCACGTATAAACCACTAGCCAATATGTCAGCAGTGATTTATTGAATATCATTTTGTTTTGTTTATTTTAAGCCAACTGACACTGTGTTTGTATGTTATAGCAACTGAAAGAGAAGAAATATATCAATGGCACAAAGGGGAATGAGGTAAGAAATGCAGATGAGGTCACCATTAATGTAATAGAAGTGCTCTGTTACTGTAAAGCGTTAATGTGTTTGTGCGTTATGTTCTCATAAAAATAAATTAAAAGCAAAATAAACTGTTATTCAAATAAGGTTCTTTGCTATTACTGACTGATTCATTATTTTTAAATTGTCATGCACAGTGAGCTTCATCATTTAAATGTCATAGTGCAGTGAAGAGGAGAGTGTTGTCTGCAATGGATGTGTGGTTTGTGTGTTTTGCAGAGTCTCCTCTCTGTCACAGAAGAACTCCACTCTCTCAGTTTCGAGGCTTGCTTCACAGTGCAGGGCCTCACCATTGATCTCGAGGTCAGAAGAGGCATTTATTTGTCTTGATGTTTGGCTGTTGTTGTTGACACGTCTTGCTCATTGTACATGTGAATCCTTTCAGACGTGTTCTCTGCCACTGGTGGTCATTTCCAACGTGAGCCAGCTGCCTGGAGGCTGGGCCTCTGTCATGTGGTATAACCTTCTGACAGATGAGCCGAGGGTGAGAAAACAGATTTTGACAAAAAAGTGTTTTAACTGTCTTCAAAAAAATGGAAAGTGCAAGTTGCCAGTTTACTGCTCTAGTATGCCTAGCTAAAGCTAATGCAGTCTACTCCACCGATAAATCATGAAGGTTTGACTGTTTGTAGAGAGGTGTTGACTCAACCTTTGAGATTGTAATCGTATTGCATTATATTGAGAGATGTCTTGAAAAAGATTTCACATCACCACTGTCCTCCTCTATCCCCTTTCCTGCTGTTTTCCTCTCCCTTTACAGAACTTGGCATTCTTTGGAAACCCACCTCGGGCCAGCTGGAGCCAGCTCTCTGAAGTCCTCAGCTGGCAGTTCTCCACTTTTGCTGGTCGGGGTCTCAACAAGGAACAGCTCACCATGCTGGGAGAAAAGCTTCTTGGTATACGAGCCTTGAATTTTCCAACATGGTGGCTGCAGATTTTGGAATGGCTGAAAAAAGAAGAAGAAGAAAAGGCTGCATAAAACAAAAAATGAAACAAATTCAGGCAACAGTGGTATAATAAATGTTAAAATTTGTTTTTTATTGTATGTTTCTGTAGGTCAGCACGCCTCCTGTAGTGACTATCAAGTGTCCTGGTCTAGGTTCTGTAAAGTAAGTAAATCCCTTTAAATTAAATGATATAAACACATCACCAATATGGTTGTGCCATCTAGTGGTCAATGAGAAGAAATGTTCTGTGTCCCATCCTGTACATGACTATACTGTATTTTTTATTTCGTTTCATATTTATATTAGATATATAATGTGATGTTTAAATGTCAGATTAGCACTCATAGTACCTTTTCCATGTGTTGTATGGTATTAAAGGAGAATATTCCAGGAAAGCCCTTCAGTTTCTGGATGTGGTTGGACTCCATCCTAGAGCTTATCAAGAAGCACTTGCTGCCAGTCTGGACTGAGAAGTAAGTCACTGGCTCACTACACTTTTCACCTTTTCTCTTCCGCCACACACCTTCTCTGCTGTATAACAGGACTGCTCCTGCACATAGAGCTGAGTGTAAAAGTTTCCTGGGCCTCTGTCATGTGGTATAACCTTCTGACAGATGAGCCGAGGGTGAGAAAACAGATTTTGACAAAAAAGTGTTTTAACTGTCTTCAAAAAAATGGAAAGTGCAAGTTGCCAGTTTACTGCTCTAGTATGCCTAGCTAAAGCTAATGCAGTCTACTCCACCGATAAATCATGAAGGTTTGACTGTTTGTAGAGAGGTGTTGACTCAACCTTTGAGACTGTAATGGTATTGCATTATATTGAGAGATGTCTTGAAAAAGATTTCACATTACCACTGTCCTCCTCTATCCCCTTTCCTGCTGTTTTCCTCTCCCTTTACAGAACTTGGCATTCTTTGGAAACCCACCTCGGGCCAGCTGGAGCCAGCTCTCTGAAGTCCTCAGCTGGCAGTTCTCCACTTTTGCTGGTCGGGGTCTCAACAAGGAACAGCTCACCATGCTGGGAGAAAAGCTTCTTGGTATACGAGCCTTGAATTTTCCAACATGGTGGCTGCAGATTTTGGAATGGCTGAAAAAAGAAGAAGAAGAAAAGGCTGCATAAAACAAAAAATGAAACAAATTCAGGCAACAGTGGTATAATAAATGTTAAAATTTGTTATTTATTGTATGTTTCTGTAGGTCAGCACGCCTCCTGTAGTGACTATCAAGTGTCCTGGTCTAGGTTCTGTAAAGTAAGTAAATCCCTTTAAATTAAATGATATAAACACATCACCAATATGGTTGTGCCATCTAGTGGTCAATGAGAAGAAATGTTCTGTGTCCCATCCTGTACATGACTATACTGTATTTTTTATTTCGTTTCATATTTATATTAGATATATAATGTGATGTTTAAATGTCAGATTAGCACTCATAGTACCTTTTCCATGTGTTGTATGGTATTAAAGGAGAATATTCCAGGAAAGCCCTTCAGTTTCTGGATGTGGTTGGACTCCATCCTAGAGCTTATCAAGAAGCACTTGCTGCCAGTCTGGACTGAGAAGTAAGTCACTGGCTCACTACACTTTTCACCTTTTCTCTTCCGCCACACACCTTCTCTGCTGTATAACAGGACTGCTCCTGCACATAGAGCTGAGTGTAAAAGTTTCAATCCCCTTACTCTGAAATGGCAAAAAGAGTCAAAGCATTTGTAATTTTAGGTCATTCTTCATGACCTACTTGTTCCAAGTCTACCAGATTGCTTGGTTGTCTGCCACTCAACAACAACTGATGTAGACGACTGATTTGTTAAAATGTTAGTACAATGTTACAGTGTGATACTGGCAAATCATTAAGGGCAAAGAATAAAAGTTATTTTTTTATATTTTTACATCCATGTAGCTACATCATGGGCTTTGTGAGTAAAGAGATGGAGCGCACTCTGCTGAAGGACAGAGAGCCAGGCACCTTCCTCTTACGCTTCAGCGAGAGTCACCTTGGAGGAATCACCTTTACCTGGGTGGACCACAATGAGAATGGTGAGGTCTCTGTCAGGTATATTTCCATCGGACCACTTGTCGTTAAAATAAACTAGACCTTTTTTGTTTGCTAGTACAATAATTATTTTGGTTGAAAACCCCATACATTGGGATCCTAAGTAGACACTGATCATTACAAAGTATTTTTACAGACTTTTTGTCAAAGATCAGTTCCAGTTAAATATTCCAGGTGGGCTGTCACCTTTACTTGACCTAATGTTATACTTGACAGGAGATGTGAAGTTCAACTCTGTGGAGCCATACACTAAAAACCGGCTTAGTGCTCTCCCATTTGCTGACATCATACGAGACTACAAAGTGATCTCAGACGGAGTGGTCCCAGAGAACCCGCTCAAGTTCCTCTACCCTGACATCCCCAAAAACGAGGCCTTTGGACGGCTTTACAACAATCAGCCTAACAAAGGCAAGAGCGCAATGCCATTCTGTCATTTAGAGTTCATGTTTTTTCAGTGCATGTTTTGAATGTTAGTTGGCTGACTCGACTGTAAGCTACAGCACTGACTTCGCTCACATCTTTGTTAAATTTCCAGTTTACCCATACATACCATCTACCCTGATCCCCATCTCGGAGATGCGGTGAGTTCATTTGCAGATTAAATGAGACCCTCACTCAACTCACTTTGTATTAAAGTAACTTTTTTGTAAATTCTTTATCATAATTTTACCCTGGCATTTAGTTATTGGACCAAAGCTGGGGAATAAATATTGATAATGGCACATTTCTTCTGCAGTCAGTGCAACCCACAGCATGTTATGAGAAAATGGAAAATTATTTAGTAAATGCATTTCCACTGGTGAAAAGCAGTCGGTCACCTTTACTGTCTCCCTTTCCCTGTTATCGCAGCTCTAATGCAAGCACCACACCACCTCCTTGCCAGTCTCCTGAGCCCCCGATGACTCCTGGGGAGTTTGACATGCTCAGCGAACACCTGTGCTTCGACATTGACAATGTAAGTTTGCAGGCTTCTGTATTCAATGGACTGTATGATGTCTACATGCCATAAAAAGAACAAAACCAACAATGGACTGATGCTACTAGGCAGTAGTGTGTGTGTAGCCTTATATATTTTATTCATCTGTGCTGTGCCATAAAACCACTTTGTACAAAAGGTATTAAAAACATACAGCATCAGCGAGCCACAGTGTTGCACTGGGTGGCGTGTTCCTTTATTGCCGTGAACCCACACACTGTAGTTTATTTTCCAGTAGAACAACGGAGTCCCCAGTCGGGGCCTTTTCCAGCACCCCTCCCAGGGACTCCAAGAAGGCCGGGGACTCTACACTGCCATTTGGCCTGTAGGCACAAACGGCAGTGAGAGACCTATCCCTGGCCCGAAGGTGCAGGGAAACGACCTTCTCGTTCATTGGGGTAAACTCCAACACATGGCGGCTAAGCTGGGGAGCTATGAGCAAGCCCACACCAGCCAGCGGCCTCTCACCGCGGGCAACTCCAGAATAGTAGAGAGTCCAGCCTATCTTGAGGAGTAAGGTTCCAGAGCCCAAGCTGTGCGTGGAGGTGAGCCCGACTATATTTAGCCAGTACCTCTCAACCTCTTGCACAAGCTCGGGCTCCTTCCCCACCAGCGAGGTGACATTCCATGTCCCCAGGGCAGGTCTCCGTGTCCAGAGATCGGGTCGTCAGGGCCCCTGCCTTTGACTGCTGCCCGATCCACTGTGCACCAGCCCCTTACGGGTCCTCCTGCAGGTGGTGGGCCCACGGGAGGACGTCCCCACGTCACTCGTTCGGGCTAAGCCCAGGTGCTCACATTCGAGCCCCAACCCCGGGCCTGGCTCCAGGGTGGTGCCCCGGCTGCGCCATGCCGGGCAACGTCACGGTCCTGTATTTTAATCTATTCATAAAGGGCTTTTGAACCACTCTTAGTCTGACTCGTCACCCAGGACCTGTTTGCCTTGGGAGACCCTACCAGGGACATATAGCCCCCGACAACATAGCTCCTAGGATCACTCGGGTACTCAAACCCCTCCACCACAATAAGGTGGCGGTTCAAGGAGGGGAGCTGGGGAATAAATATTGATAATGGCACATTTCTTCTGCAGTCAGTGCAACCCACAGCATGTTATGAGAAAATGGAAAATTATTTAGTAAATGCATTTCCACTGGTGAAAAGCAGTCGGTCACCTTTACTGTCTCCCTTTCCCTGTTATCGCAGCTCTAATGCAAGCACCACACCACCTCCTTGCCAGTCTCCTGAGCCCCCAATGACTCCTGGGGAGTTTGACATGCTCAGCGAACACCTGTGCTTCGACATTGACAATGTAAGTTTGCAGGCTTCTGTATTCAATGGACTGTATGATGTCTACATGCCATAAAAAGAACAAAACCACCAATGGACTGATGCTACTAGGCAGTAGTGTGTGTGTAGCCTTATATATTTTATTCATCTGTGCTGTGCCATAAAACCACTTTGTACAAAAGGTATTAAAAACATACAGCATCAGCGAGCCACAGTGTTGCACTGGGTGGCGTGTTCCTTTATTGCCGTGAACCCACACACTGTAGTTTATTTTGACTCAATCCCAAGCACCTTATACTGCTGTTGTAAATATTCTTTGGTTCGCCAAGTGTGTGTTAATCTGCAACTGAAACTAGTCCCAAGCAAATGCTCTTTTTCCTCTTGTTTGATATAAGCTACAATGCCACTGACTGTTGGTTTTGGTCTTTTCATGGGATTTGCTGACAATAGGAAAAATATAGAATAACACCAACTTTATCCTTGTACTGACGAGTTAAAAGTCAGGTATAAAGTCACTCAGATACAGGTTTAAGAAAAGAGATAAAATAAAAATTAATAATGATAATAGAATTGCAGAGGACAGAGTTTTTAAAGTTCCAAAAAAGATGGGCTTTTTTATTTTCCTCAAAAAATAAGAAAAACATGCAAACAACATCAATATCAAATAAAGTGGATCCTAAAACAGATCGACAAAAGATCAGGAAACTCAAAATACAGCAAACTGAACTGCACATTACTACAAAAAACAACTAAGCTAACAAATAGGGGAACATATATACTGGCTGGCCAAACCAATAACACACAGGGGATGGACAAAGACACTAACTAAATAATCTATCAATAAACACTGAACAGACAGTCTGCGAACAACTAAATAATTTTCTTTAAATGTAAAAAAAGCATAACTTTTAACAAAAACAACAAACAAACAAACAGTTCTCCCAAACTCCCCCCTTCTTATATTGGACACTTGGTACAGTCCAGGCCTAGTGGGAGGTATTTAAACCTGCCCATGTTTTTGTCGGGACCACCCAATCCATGGACCAGGAACATGGTAACTTAAAAAGAAAGTTTACACACATTAACAATACAAAATTAACCAAATGTGCATGTTTCACTGTGTATGTCCAATGTCAAACCAAATACCTAACATCTTATCTACAACTTAAATCTACACACATGAACAAAGAAAACAAAAGAAGGCCCTGACATGGTGAAGGCCGGGGCTGAAGCCTTCACAAGAATAAATGATAGTACAACTTGTGTTTTCATTTGATATTTGTGCTAACGTTGTAGTGCCAATGCTATATGAAAAAAGGTACAGTGTTACTACAATGGAAATAAAATTAGCATAATACTGGACTAACCAGCATAAATGATGGTTAGGGTTATGTCAATCTGCCACAGTAAATATTTTGTGTTAGCGTCTTGATGATCTTCTGCCCTGTTCTAATCATATAAAATCAGTTTTGGGCTTTCTTTTTTTAATCCAAGTGAACACTCCAATGTTTCCAGAAAACTCAACTGCTCATCTACTCTTTCCTTTGGCTTTGTAAGAGTCCTCCATGTGTTCTGCTGATGATGCTGTTCTCTGTTTTGCTTTACAGATGAACTCGCCGTTATCAGAGTAAAGTGAGATGAAAGAAGCAACATGCTGCTCAAAGATTCTTTGAGTCCTTTCTAACATGGTTTTTGCTTTGTCCTAACACCAGCCTTCAAAGTCTACAGCTTGATTACCATGAAACAGTCTTTTTAAAGAGGTTTTTGTGTTTTATTTGTGATGTTTGTTTTCTATATTCATAATTAAGAACGGTTTTGTGTCAGCTTGTTTTTACTTTAAGTCTGACTACTTTGTTTGAGCTAATTATATTTTAACTATTGACTGATTTTCTATGAAGTCTGTACTGTAAATAAAACAACTTAAATGTGCATATGTTGACTATAATGTATCATACTGACGTTGTGCATCAATGGCACTTTCGTTGCTAGAATGTGATACCGACTAAATTAATTCAGACCAATCATCCCAGTTTAAATAATCATTTAATATTACAATTCAACTGAACAA
>NW_018128114.1:728433-732535 GCF_001952655.1 Monopterus albus | reverse complement strand
CCTGCCACCTAGCGACCACGCAGTGACATGGCCTAGGTATCTTTGTAGTACAGCTGATACTCAGAGCTTTTATTTTGAAGCAGTCGGAAGTACAACGCCATACAGCCCGCTGCTCCTTGGCTTGATGCTCCTACCTGGGTTTATCGAGAATCATGTGACCCTCAGAGCTTTGGGCTGTGGGTGGATGTGTTTATATTTCAACTGCAAAACAGGCCTGACGTCTTTATTTTGATTCACTACCAAAACCTTCCCACTGAAACGTTTCTGCCCAGTTTTCATGAGATAGGGAACAAGACTAAATAAGAGAAACCCAAAATTAAAAGACTGGAAAAAAGTGAAGAAAAGTGAAGGGAAATAAGATTTTTGGATCCGGATATTATCATGTAGTGAATCCTGCAGAAAATATTAGTGGGGGGTAGGAGATGACGGTGACAGTCTTGGGATGGGACACTAAAAACACTATACAGCATAGAGGACGTTCATGGGACCCAATAGAAAAGTAAAGATATCATATTATAGTGGAAAATAATGGCATACTGTTTAATTCCTTGGCTGATCTGAAGTGAATATCATGAGATTATGATTTTCACATGAGATCAGCCAAGATATCAATTATAGTTAAAGGTTCATCAGCAATAAATAAATTTTGTGGGTTGCTTAAACATTAATTTTATAATTATTAGCTGATAAAGGTCACCATTTCAATGATTTGTGTAACTTAACAGCCAACATGGTGTAGTGGTTAGCAGTAAATCAGATTCCAGAAGAAATATGTAATAGAACAGTATGTACTTCACATATAGACATTATTTGTACTTATTTGAGCTGAGTGGTTATGGGTTCATTAAGTACATGTGAGTTGGACAATGGGCTTATGTAAGTGGTCAGGAACAAGATGTTTCCTGTTTTCGAAGTACATCTCAGGGTGTTGTCTCCCGAAACTGGAGACAGGAAGCTAGGTTCAGAAATAGACACAACAGCATAAGGGAGGCTGCTAATAAAATGGGGAACCTGGGAGAGAGAGAGAGGAGAAGGACCATGCTGCAGTGAACAATAGACGATGTACTTTTTGGGGACCCAGCCGGCTGGGGAAGACGCTGACCGACTCGAGAGGCTCAGAGCAACAGGAAGTCTTGCAGATACATACTGAGATGACTAAACTGTCTGCACAAGAATAGTGTGTGTGTGTAAGGTCTGATTGTCTTGGCTTCAGATTATCAACATTTATCAACATATGAAATTCTAGGATTGACATTATAATCTGCATTAGCAAATATGTCTACATGTTTATTTTCGTATGCATTGTAATAGTATCATATGCTTTATGATTTACTTGTGTTAACCATTTCATTTGCCGTAAAGAGTGTAGGAGACATGTATAAGGCTGTAAGAGTAGACAGGAAACCACAGAACAGGAAGTAGACCAGGTCTCATAGCAACGCTGGCGCTCTTCCTGAATCTGCAGACAACAACTAACAGTTTATAAAGACGTATGTAGGAGGGTAATGTCTATTGAAAGGTCAGGATATGTTGTACTGAGAATTCAAAATCTGCCTGGCGACAAGATCACCAAATGAGGGGTCAGAACGAGGTCAAGAAACCAACCAAGGAACGAGGATGAAGGACAACCAGGATGACGTCAGATCATTTGCATGACTCTCATCATAAATTCTTTATGCAGAGGAAACTTGGGGTTCCAGCTACCTGCAGCAGCCATGCACTGACTTCTCTGTGTGATAGGGCTTCAGATAGAGACGGAACCCAGAGCACATTATGTGTTTAAATACTACTCTATTCAGAATAATTGTAATATTAAATGATCCTTTAAATTGTAATGGTTTGTCTGAATTAATTTAGTCGGTATCACACTCTTGCCACGACAATGGCATTCAAGTTTTATCTCAAAGTTGTGCACAAAAATAATGAATGAATAATTAAAGTTAATTTTTGAGAATGCTCCCTTCAATATTCAAATCACATGTGTTATGTCTTAAATGTATGTCAGATTTTTAAGGGTTCGTCCTTGTTATCATGAGGGTATACAGTAACAGCCAATCAACAGACCAAGTGACATCAGATGAACTGTTTGCTAAGCAACAAAGATATCAGCTCATTAGTCAATTTAGATGTACTGATCTGTGATTTTTTATTTTATTTCTCTGTGAAAATATTTTGGTTTTTGTACAGATTAAACAAAAGATGTACAACGTGTTAATTACCGAGGTACTAAAATGCAATTTGTTCGTCATAGGATAAATAGCTGGTGTCATTTGTGCCAGTTAACTGTAAATATGTGTGTGTCCACTTAGGTGCAACAGAACAAGTAGAAAATAGTGGCATTATTATTATTGTTGTTGTAATTCATTTTAACATCTGTCTTGTATTAAAGCAGACACATAAAAACAGCATTCGGTTTGATTTGTGTTTCTGTGCGCCTGATCAATCGAAGTTCATATTTAGGCTACATCCTTTATTTAATATCCAGCACCACCCGGAAAAGAAGCCAGTAAGACACCGGTGCTTTTAATGTTTAAAGGAGGGGAAGTAAACCGGGGTAACCAGCGGTAGCTTTACCCCATAGCGGGACCGTTTCTCGAGAATCAGGTGCTCTGTGTGCGGCGCCGGTGGTTAAAATAACCGCCCCTGCCTCTGTTCTCATTCCTATAGAGAGTCGGACTCGGAAGTGGTGTTTTCTATGTTTTGTATGTTATTGTGTCAACGTTACCGACAAACCACAACCAAACAGTAAGTTATCTATCTGTATAAAGATGTAGAAGAAAGACCTGCTACCGTGTAATGACTATATGTGTAGGTGTAGCCTGCTGTTTATAAAGTTACCTACAGAATGTTAGACATTTTAAAGTTTTGCATCGTTTCTTTGCAGAAATGACAACGTATCTCCTATAAATAAGTGTCTGGTGTGTAGTTAGCCTTGGCTGGTCGTGACTGCAGAAGGAGCTTAATGTTTTTCAGATGCGAGTTATCTCTCAGCTTTTGTCAAATAAATGTAGAAATAAAAGATTAAAAGTGAAATATGGGCACTCTGTTGTGATATTTTTCTAAAATGACATGGTATTTGTTACTGCCTTGGACGATTTCAGATGGCCCAGTGGCAGGAGCTTCTGAGGCTGAACTTAGTCCAGGGCCACCTGAGCCAGGTCTATGACAGGAAGTTCCCCCGACACATTCGTCACTCCCTGTGCCGCTGCATAGAGAGCCAGGCCTGGTAAGAGGACGAGCTCAGACAGCCTTCAGTAATATGCTGAGTACTAGTCTGTGGTTCCTCATACATTAATAAGTTGTACACAAAATGGGGTTTTTGTAAACGCTTGTATAAGTCAGATCATAAAATATGACATTTGTATTTTGTCTGTGAAAATACGCTTTAAAAGGTTAAACTTAATGACAAATACGAAGTGAAAACTGCTCAATATGAATACAAATATACAACAGTGACCTCACTCAGAAATACATCACAGACATAATGCGTCGAGCAGACGATACGTCGATTCCACAAACTGCGCATGCGTTAGACTTTATCCTCGACTCGATGTGATGGAGTCTCATGGACGTGCTTTGACAGATATGAAATGATACCTTAGGGTACAAGAGTTTACTCAGACGCAGTTTTGTGCACAACGTATCAATTTATGCAAAACCACAGACTAACACACACGGATATTATTGAAAGCTGTCTGACCTTGTTTATGAGTCATGTTACATGTTCTGTGACAGTGGAGACACGTTATACCAGTGAGATACGGCATCAAAATATACTTAAGGCATCAAAAAAATTCCTCATGAATGGTACATTTTACAATAAAAGATAGGGCTGGTCATTTTCTATAGCATTTTCAACACTCCCCATACTGAGACTAAAGCCTACAGTGTCTCTACTCAGAATGTCAATCTGTCAGTCCTGGATTGTCTTAATCGTGTGTACCATGGAACTCTGTTGTTGTTCAGAACTGATTTAAAACACATCAGTGAAAGACACCACTGCACTGGGTGACACGTTTCCTCATCACGAAACACCAGACTGGAATATCCAGACATCTCCTGTATGGGCAGGTGACTCTTGCTTACAGTACATCAGACGCTG
>NW_018128114.1:725857-727912 GCF_001952655.1 Monopterus albus | reverse complement strand
TTTAGTCTCTGGAAAACGGGTAAGATGACTGGTGACAGTGACACAGTGAGCTTTGTATTTCAGTTGGATTAAGCGCTGTGCATATGAATGTGATGTCCCTGACAGTCTGCAAGAGTTTCTTCTTGCTTACACTACTTTGTAATGTAGCTTACACCTCAAGAGTGCTTTCTAAGATTCATCCAGCAAAAGAGTGAAAGAAACATGGTTTTGTCAGGGTTGTGGCAGTGCAGCTGAAGAACAGAAATGGAGAGAGCTGGACAACAAAGTCAACGACCTGAAGAGGCAGACTTTGGTAAACTCACTTGGGCTGAAACTTTTTTTTTTGGATTACACAGTTGTTTGCTGGTTTCTGTTTCACGTGACAGCATCCTGAGAAAACCATATTCTATTATTTGTCTTTGAACTGTACCTCTAATGCAGGAAATAAAGAAGAAAGTAAAGTCACTGGAGGTCATGAATGAAAGCCTTGACTACATACAGAAGGCCTGGCAAAGCAAAGGTACTGTGGGAGTCTTTATTTGTGGTAGGAGAGCAAGAAACAGATAAACGGTTTGGTGTGAGTTCATGCTTCATTTTGGTCAGGTCTCCCTTGACAAAGAGATCGTGATTGTAATTGGACCTCGTGGTAATTTATTTATTTATTTTTTTTTTTGTAATTAGCGGTGCAGCACCATATTGGATTGGCCCAGTCCCATGCTGCTGAGAAAGAGGAATGTCTTAAGCAGACTATCACGCAAACAAAGCAGGTACTCATGTTGTTGTTGTTGTTGTTGTTGTTGTTGACACAGCACAAAATGAAAAGCCACTGTTCAAGTCATGGATTCTTTTCTTGATAAAATGCTGGGTGTAGTGATTCTTCTCCTCATAGCCTCGACATTACTAGTAAGGTCATTGTTAAGCAACTTAATTTAATTTCCTACCCACATACTTTCTGTTGGCTGTGTTTTGTTTGTCTTGCAGATGGTGCTGCAGTGTATAGTGAACATTTTAAAACAGGCAGACCAGATTGTGGCCACTCTCACTGAAGTTGAGCTTCCTGAGTGGAAGCGCAGGCAGCAGATGGCCTGCATTGGAAGTCCAGTTCAGACCTGCCTGGACCACCTCCAGAAGTGGTGAGAACTTACTGCAGGAGTTCCACAGCTCGACTTTCGCTTGTCACATGTCATGTTTGGGAAGATGCTTTGTGTTTGAGAAAACGTCTCTCTGTCCGAGGTGTCACACTTAGTCACTGTGGTATTTGTGTGCCTGTGCATGTTTATGCTGTATGTGCAGGTTTACAGCTGTGGCAGAGGTGCTACTACAAGTGTACCAACAGCTGCAGAAAGTACAAGAACAGAGCAAGAAATGCAACAGCACTGATGTATCCAGCCTCCCTGGAGAAACTGAGAAGTTTACAGTGGTCTTGATCATAAAACTTCTCACAAAGTGAGTCATGGCTTCAGGACTCTTCTGTTGTTACTATATATAGTACCTACTAGGGATGGGCGATGGGACGATGCCGTCCCCAGTGGCTGACACCCAGCACGATGGTTAGCCAACAATTTAAACCCCCTGCCCGCCGGCCGCACAGCAGTGTCAGTGACACCGAAACCCTGCTTCAGAGTATGAGTGGTTCTAATCACGACTTTGGGCTTAAAAGATTTGTTTCTACAAAGACCAACAGAGTCCAAGATGGTGAAACACATCATTAAATAAGGATAAAGAGTTATCAGAATGATGCTGCACCAGTCCTTCTAGTACATGAGAATAAGATGTCTTAAGTCTCCAGCAGTGGATGAAGTAATGACGACGGAGACAGGCTCACATCAGTGATGGGAAAGTAGCACATTGTCATGAATATTCATCATCTGGCATCTTTTACGTTATATATTCAAATCCTGAACTTTTGTTGGTGTTTTGCTATGTCTTAACCCAAAGTACTTAGAATTTGCCCCCCCACGCCACATTTTACTGTAAACATCATCCATCTCTAGTACCTACACACTGACATACTGCTGACTTGTTTTGTTGTGGTCTTGCACTGCAGCGCTCTGGTGGTTGAGAAACAACCCGTCC
>NW_018128114.1:705722-719536 GCF_001952655.1 Monopterus albus | reverse complement strand
TCCCGGTTACATTCTGTGTAATTATTACATCCCGGTTACATTTTGTGTAATTATTATATCCCGGTTACATTTGCAAATCACTGTTATACAAGTATGTTTTTTCCTAACACCATGTCACTCGCTCTCCTTCATCAGAGTGTTCTGGTCACTGAAGAGCTCTACATCATTAAGTTTGTGACAGTGTTTGAGCATGCTGGACTGAAGTGCAACATCGAGGTCAGTGAACATGAGAGATTACGGAGGAGTTTCAACTTTTCTGCTAAACTTAAAGTATTGGTGGAAAAATGGCGTCGGCTCATTGAATGTTCTCCTCTTGTGTTGGTCCAGGCGAGCTCGCTGCCTGTGGTTGTTATATCTTCTACCAGTCAGGTGTCCAGTGCCTGGGCCTCTGTCATGTGGTGCAACATGCTGTCCACCAGCGAACCATGGGTAAAGCCATCTCACACTCGTGTACTTTTAAAACCATGGTCATAGTCGCGTCCTTGTGAAGGACAGCAGGTTAATGTCTTTTGTATTCAAATCTAATGTTCTGTAGAACCTGTCCTTGTTTGTCAACCCTCCTCCACTCCACTGGGAGAAGCTGTCCCAGGTTCTGAGCTGGCAGTTTTTGTCCGTTGGCCAGCGAGAACTGGATGAAAACCAGCTTTCCATGCTGAAAGACAAAATAGTGGGTGAGTGTTTGGCCAGTCCCTCCAGTAAATCGGTCCATGCCATCGGGGAGGTTGAGGGGGCAACACCCGTTCAAAAACCGCTGAGTAACAACATGTTGTGGGTTTACTGTTTGAAGGCTGGGCGCAGTGACAGGTGACTGTACATATTAATAATGTAAGGATTCCAAACAAAGGAGTCGGTCAGTGATCATGTTTTTAATGTACTAATGGTTCTTGAAATAAATCCTGCACTCATTGTTTGTATAGATGGATGATGTATTAGTTTCAGAGTTCGTTATTTTCATGACATTTGTTATTTAAGTGGTGATTTCTTCACAGATGATCCTGATGGTTTCGTTCAATGGAGCAAGTTCTCCAAGGTGAGAGTAGAGGAGGAATCTTGTCATGCTGCGAGTTCCACAGTTTGTACAGCCTATGGGGCGTAATAAACCCTTTACCTGTTGACATTTTCTTTTCTTTGTGCCAGAATGAAAGTACCTGGATGTGGATTGATGGAATTTTGGATTTGATCAAAAGGCACTTGGTAGATCTTTGGCGTGATGGGTAAGACGCATCATAAATGATCTTGTCAGAGTTTCATTGTATCATCCACAAATAATTACCACATTAATAATGAGACAGTGATCCACTCTTCTGAGTATTACTGTTTGGAATTAGTTAACTAGGAAGCACAGTGACAAAGCCTTGTTATATTGTGTACGTGGGTTTTCAGGTACATCATGGGCTTCGTGAGCAGGGAGAGAGCACGGGTCCTTCTGCAGGAAAGACAGAACGGGACCTTCCTGCTTCGCTTTAGCGAGAGCAGCAAAGATGGAGCCATCACTTTCAGCTGGGTTGATCGCTCCAATGGTGGTATGTTTCTGCACATTAATTTTAGGGCTGCCCCCAAACAGCTAACTGTTGAGTCATTAGTCATGAGACCTGTCAGTCGACTGAGACCCTCCTAGTTGCACCTTTGTTTTTGTTTTATTCTATTTTATTTTTTTGTCAGTCAGTGTGCATTACAATAGAAGACAGCCACAGCCTGTTAGTTTGTCATCTTTTCTCCTCGTTTTGGTTTGCCAAGCAGCAGTTTGCTCAATACTCCCCCTGTGGTCGGAGGGGGTGGGGGGTTGGGATAATACCCGTTTCAACGGTGACACTGCAATACATGGCTGTACATTAAGGTCAGATTTATTTAGCAAATTGCAGAATGAGGAGTAAAGGACAACAAAACCTATTAGGACAAGATGCATAAAGGTGAGATTTGTACTTTATTAGAAGTCTTTTCAAACATTGTGGTCTGCTTTTACAAGAGAAAAGATTTGAATGGTCATGACGAAGTGACTGGTTTTGCATATGTGCCTCCGGTTTGTTTGCCCGGCTCTGTTCAAGTGTAATGCACAGCTGTTTACCGACTGTTTCTGTCACATGTATCCATCTCCAAGGAATTTTAAACATGCCGTGGTGCAGCCACTGATTAAGAAACCTGGTCTGGATCCTACGGTGCTTTCAAATTTTAGGCCCATTTCAAATTTACCGTTCCTTTCCAAAATCCTCGAAAAGATAGTTTACACTCAGTTACTGGCCTTCTTAGATGAGCATAGTATTCTTGAGATAATCCAATCAGGGTTTAAATCCCTGCACAGCACTGAGTCAGCGTTGATAAAAGTTTTAAATGATATTTTTCTGGCAACTGATTCTGGGAACTGTGTTGTCCTAGTGCTCCTAGACTTGACCGCCGCTTTTGATACAATGGATCATGATATTTTTATTTCTCATTTAGAGCACTGGGTGGGTATTCGAGGTTTAGCCCTAGAATGGTTCCAGTCTTACCTTAAGGATAGATCCTTTTGTGTGAAGCTTGGGGATGCTGTGTCTTCTTCTGAGCCCCTTTTGTATGGGGTTCCGCAAGGCTCAGTTCTTGGACCCCTTCTTTTTTCCCTTTTATCTTCTCCCACTCAGCTCTATACTTAGGAAACATGGCATCTCCTTTCATTTTTACGCAGTTGATAGCCAGCTTTATTTACCGGTTAAAAAGGCAAATTCTTGTGTTAGGACACTGCTTGAATGTTTTGATGACATTAAATCTTGGCTTGCTTTAAATTTTTTGAAGCTGAATGAGAAGACTTAGGTGATAGTGTTTCTGCTGGGTCACCCTCTATTGACTTGGGCTTTTTGGCTCAATAACAAGAAATGAGAAAACCCACTAGGACAAGCCAAAAAAGATGAGATTTGTGTTTTCTCAGAAGAAAAAATTGTCTATAAGAGCACTGTTTCAACAGAAATACAAGTGTGCCTCCTGTCTCGTTATTCCAACAAATCCAACATTTTCACACTGTAATAACAGTCAAATCAAAGTTTGCCTGGTTGTCTCAGGCACAGCTGACATCACACCCACTAACAGATGAAGATTGTAGCATGAGTACAAAGAGCTATGTTGTTTTTACATGTTTGTTTTCTTGTCAAACAGCCTACTTCTCAGTTGGTGTTAGATAGCTTAAGATAAAAACCGCCCAAATAATCATGAACTGAGAACACATGATGTACAGATGATCAGTCTTTTTGGTCATAGTATAACAGACTGCTGCTTTTGCTGTCCTGACACGTTTTCAGCAGCGGGTGACAGATGCTGGTCTTTGTGTGCTGATGTCTTTCTCTGCATGTTTCCCCTGTAGAGACCTATGTGCATGCAGTAGAGCCCCGCACCAAGAAGGAGCTGTTGGCCATGTCTCTGCCAGACTTGATTTACCTGTACAGTTTTAGAGCTGCGGGCCAGATGATCCGGAGTCCTCTGCTCTACCTTTACCCAGACATCCCCAAAGATGATGCCTTTGGACGCTACTACACAGTCTCTGGTATTGTCTCTTGCTTGTCTTTCACAGGGAGAATCAGAATCACTTTATTCAAGTGCAGCAAATAGAGAACAGGAATTTGTTTCCAGATGGTGATAGTTTTTTTTTTTCTGTGTCAAGACCAGTGCTCCAAGTGGGAAGAAAAAAGTGGTGGTGGTTATTTATTACATTTACACCTTGTTGTGCTGCCCCTAATTGTCCAAAAACACTAAGTTTAAATAAGATATACATGACATAATAATTATAATCATAGTCCTAATATTTACTTGTTAATTACAGGCATTATTAACTGCAGGTAGTCAGTCAGACCGCTGCACAGTCTGTACACGGCCTACTGTCCATCAGTTCTGTGCACTGCTGATCTGAGGGGGCTCATGTCTGTGATACTGTATTAGATGCTTCTTCAAGTCAGAAAAAGTTGGGACAGTATGTCAAATCAAAACTAAAACTGAAAATAGTGATCATTTCATTTAAGTGAAGACTTTTAATGCTCAACGCAACATTGTCCAAAAGAGTTGCTAACATCACTGAACGGCGTAAACAATATTGACAGCACCATAACTCATCATAACTCATTTGACTGACAAATAATAATTTGGTGCCAAAGGACGGTGGGACACCTGTTTAGCTATTTGTTTGAATTGCACTTTGAGGAGGTTTACTGAGTGACATTCTGTTGTATAACCTATTTATCTTGCATGAATTGTAGGCTACTATATATTCTCTAAACCTTTAGACAAACTACTCAGAATCGGGGAGTGAGCCACTGGTAGCTCTCGAACGATGTGTTGGAGACTCCTGATTTATAGCTGATGTTTGCCTTTCAAACACTGAGACTATTTAGGCTACTGTAAGTCTGTGTGACAGAATCATACTACTCTACCCATACTGTTCAACCCTGTAATGATGTCTAATCACCTCTGTTCATGCAGAAATGTCGAAGAATGCAAATGGATTATTACCCATAATAATCACTTCTGTCTCAGAGTAAGTAAGACAATAATTAAAAGTTCAGGAATAAATACTTTGCACATGGATGGATTATTGAACAGGCCTACCGGGCACAGTCCAAGGGTCTCAAGAGTTCAGGGAGCCCCCCGGGCCAGAGCCTTGGTTAGACGGGACTGTTAGCATTTCCTGTTGGAATGTCATTCAACAACAAATAGTTGCAAAATAGGCCCAACACAGATGCAAAGAGATGCAAAATAAGCACATGCAGCGCATCCTCACAGACAAACAAGTAGAAGAATCAACTTTATTGGTAAGGTGTGTTGGACACACAAGGAAACTGACTCTGGTACAGTGGCTCTCAATGTGTAAAACATACACAAGCAAAATAACTCAAAATAAATGAAACACAACCAAAAACAGTCACAGACCAACTATGAAGAGATGCAAAAAGGCCTCAACTAACAATATATAGCTGTGCCCAGGGGCCATGTCTCAAAATCTGTCCATGGCTTTGGATTATAAATATTTGACAATTCTTTATTGTTACATGTTGCGTGTGAAAAATTTGCCTTCATTTATTTATTTATTTTCTCTCTGTACAGGTATCCTACACCACCACCATCTCCACCTATGGAAATGAACATGGACATTGACACAGATGCAAATGTGAGTCCCTACACTTGTCTAAACCTGCACACACTGATATTTTTGGCCACCTGGGGGCAGCTGAAGAATCTGCTAATAGTGATGGCGAGATGAAGCCTCATTCGACGCTTCCCAGGCAGTAGTTGCACTACAAGGTTCAGCTCACGAAGCCTCGTTTAGGAGCTCGTTATTACTACTGACATCCAGTGGACACATTTGGTGTAGCAAACAGATCCTGACATCACAAGCTCCATGCTGCCCAACACTATTATTATGAATATGGAGTCACTAAAAATGGTGCACTCCTCACCGACAGTTGTCAATGAGGTTATAATTAAGCTATACCTATGACGGACAGTTTTGTGGGGTGTAAAAATGCTTAATGGGCAACTGTGATTCAGTGGGTAGAGCAGTCATCTCCCAACCAGAGCGTCGGAGGTTTGAACCACAGTGCCTGCAGTACACATATTGAAGTGTCCTTGGGCAAGACACTGAACCCACAAGTTGTCCCTGATGGTTAGATCCATCGGTGTGAGTTGGCACCGCAGATGCCTGTCTCGGTTCTGTACCGTAAACAAATTCCTTGTGTGTAACATACTTGGCCAAATAAAGGTGATTATTATCCTTATTAAATGACCAATGTGCTTGTGTAACTGATGGGGGTATTTGTTAATGATTTTATTTAGAAATAATAGTCGACCCAAAATGTTCACAAACAGGTCCTTTTTGTTTGTGGCTCTGTTTTATAAAAGACGCTGTCTGACCAGTGCCATGCTACCAGCGGTGCGCAGTACTGATAGTAGAGGAACCATCCATGTGAACGAGCCCTTACTCATTCCACTCGACATGCAAGATGTATCATTCACATGACTCTGGCAGATAGAGGCCTTGTTTGTCATTGGTCACATGACAATTAGGGAAACGCCACAAGCTTGAAGCAAGGCTTCAATTGGAAAGGCCCCTTCTGGTTGACGCAAGCTTCGAAGCTTTGGTATTACACCTAACATCACTGCTAACACAACATGCACACGATCAGCCTGTAGACTTGTTGCCTCCAGCAACACATCTTACGAGCACTCATGCAGCGTCATGCTTCTGGCCACCTGACCAATTTAAAATTCGGTACTTCTCCCACAGGGTGCTTCTCCTCCCTGGGTTCTGCATGATGAACACCTGTCACATGATCATGTGACCCTTTAATATGAAAATATAAGTGTAGTCTCACCATTTCAGTAGTCTCAGCTTTATCATGGATGCCAATTGTTTGATTTTCCTTGTTTGAGTAAAAGTTGACCTCTGCTGTTAACGTAAACAAAATCTTATTGTTTCCTTGTAGATGGAGTTTGATCTGATGCTTCAGGCAATCTTGGATGTTCTCTCATGATCTCTTACCTGATCCCCTAAATCTTATTGTTTCCTTGTAGATGGAGGCTGATCTGCTGACTCAGGAACTCTATGATGATCTCTGCACCTTACCTGGATTCCCTTTGTCCTGAGTACCTTACCAAGACACACCACCAATTCAGGACAATGTTGGTGATCTTAGTAATTCCTGAAAATGGGACTAGACATTGGGCTGGAATGGGAACTCTCACTTATCAAATACAAAGTCTGTTTTGATGCAGGTGTTTGTACAATAAAGAATCGAATGGAACAAGGTCACTTAGTATAAAAAATGTAACAAGCAACGATAATTGTACACAGTATGAGCACAGTACTGGGTAAGAATGACAGTTCTCTAAAGTACATGTTCTTTTGTTTATTAAAATAAACATTTGCATTCTACTGTCAGAGAAACATCTGGATTATACAGTACAGAACCTATAAGTATAACTTTATTTATGCAGCAAAAAGGACAAACACATTCAACTGTCCTATGTCTCAACTGCTTGTTCTCAGTTTCCTGCTAGAAACTGTCCTGACCCCCAACATCAGCCTTCTCAAACATCCAGCATATGAATTCTGTGCTGAAAAAATACCAACATACTATCAGAAGAAACATTGCATCAGAAAGTCAAAGAGCTCCATTTCTGTACACTATATTCTTTTGGACCTGCTCATATTTTCATCACTTCACCGACAGTAAGTGGGGTCCCATAAGTAACCAGTGGTTTACCTGGTGAATCATATATAACTCAGTTTACATGTGCCATAAAAGTGAGCTGGGACATTTACTGTAAAAATTACCACTGCAAAACTAACACTGTCTTTTAAAAGTTGTAATAAATGGTGTGATAAACATTATACGTACTGTTAGCACTGCCAGTGTAGGCATGTTAGCATGCTCTCATTGTTGTTGACTGGAAAAAGATTTTGCTGGTTGCTTGTGACAGTAAGGAGGCTGTCAGTATTGCTCAGGGCTGGTTTACTTGAAAATGAAGAACCTCTGACTAGAGGAAGACTGATTTTGAGGGACTGATTAATCTGCGTTGGTCTGTAGTAATGCCAGTGACTGTTCCTGAATTCCTAGGCTTAAGTCATTCAACATATGTTGCACACATGTGTAATGCATCAAATGCCAACCATACAAATCTCCAATTCATCATCAGCTACAACAAAAAAGTGACACATAAAAAGGAGTTTCCATCTGCTGAGGATAAGGAGACATCAGGACGATTTGGAAGGGGAAAAGAGTTAAAGAGACAGTAGGACTAAGTCTTTACTCACCTCACTGCAATTAACATTTATCACTTCTTGCCTTTTTTAAACAGTTTAAATGTTTTATTCAGCTTCTATCATTTAAATTAGGTGCTCAGTTGTACGTCTGACTCTCCCCATGTTCCTGACATTTGTCATGTCAGGGACTCGATCAAAAATCTAATACTTTGTCCCTCCACTTTGGACTTTGTGCTTGCTCTTATTGGCTACTATCAACACATCAGTCACACATATTCTTTTAAATTCCACTTTTCTAGAAATACAGTCTGAAAAATGGACTCGGAATGTTACAGCGTAACTTGCAGCCTGTGTGTCAACACTTTTTCTTCAGTTCAGGCTACAGTTAATGCACAGCTCACTGTATATATTGTCTAAATGTAATGAGGCTACATTCAGTATATGTTTACACTACATCAATAGACCGATTTAGATTCAGTATGAGCGAAGCAGCATAAAAACCTCAAATCTAAAGCACTGGGATCATCAGGTGGGAAGGAAAAAGACAAAATGAGAACATTTGCTTGCTGGCAATATTGACGAGAAGGGATGGAAGACGTCAGGGGAAAGCAGATGAAAAACAATGTTCAGATGACTATGCCACTATAAAATACAGTCAGAATACAATCGATCAGCAGCTTCAGACGAGAAGTGAAGCTTCATGAAACCTGCCAGTGACCTGGCAGGAGTCAGGAGGGAATCTGTGAATGATGCAGGTCTAAGGAGATCAGACAGGCACATCACTGCAGCATCAGCACGAAGCCTGGCAGCTTCTACATGGTTACACAAGCTGAGACACAGCATAGAAATTCTATCATTTGCACACAGCTGACTATCTCACCACACTGACACAACTATAACCATGGAGAGAAGTTTGGAAACGAAACTGTGCTAGAACTAAACAAATATCCTGTGAGAGCACAGTGCGTTTTTTTCAGTACGGACAGATTAAGAGTAATAAATTGTAAATATAGCATTAAAGATATCGTATTGTATCTGTTTGAACAGCACTGATTAAGTAGCTTGCTCACACATTAAACACATTACACTGTGATAGAGGGGAGGAAGTGATATAGAGCAAGGAAGCAAAGCACGCCAGATGAGACACGGCAACGGAGAAAGGCAAATAACTAACGCATCACACATGTCACACATCTGAGCACTAACGTACAAACTTATTCCACTGCGGCAGGTCTGCTACAGGCTGCTGTCCACACCCTTCTCGGTGCTCTCCTTGCCATCAGCAGCAGCAGGTGGGCTGGATTTGTTGTGGTACTGCTGCAGGATGGCGATGACCTCTTGGTGGCCAAACTGCACCGCTTCATCTATGGGTGTGTTCCCCCATCTGAACAAAGATATTATTACATAATACTATTAATATATTTAAAGAACTGATTGTCCTGTGTGCACGATTTGTACTGTATCTCCTGCATAATTACACCAAGCAAAACATCTTTTGTACTTTTAGCCAATAATCCCATGAAACGGGAAACTAAATGAAGAACTACAAAGTGAAGGAGACCCGTCACATATTCAAAAGTATTACTATCAAAACATACTTAAAATTATCAGATAAATGTAGTAAAAGTAAAATATTTGTGTCTTAAATGAAAGTGAAAATACTAAAGTACAGATGCTGCTAAATTATACAGGGCAGTAAAGTAGGCTATAGGAGTAAATGAGTTAGTTTCCACCTACTTTCAAAAAGAAGAAAAAAGTGTGTTTGATTGGCTGGTTGTTGATTTACTACAGATCCACATATTCTTGGGCATGAATGCCCAGTAAGATGCAGAGAGAGAGCGAGAAAGAGAGAGAGAGAGAGAGAGAGAGATGGTCAGACAGACCGCGCTGAGGATGGGGACTCCAGACTCACCTGTCTTTGGATAGTGGGTCCGCCTTGCACGCCTCCAGCAGGAAGCGGACCGCCTCTGTGTGTCCTGAAAGCAGAGCATGTGCTGGACTTATATACAGTACATGCATGTGCACTCACACATGCAGCGCTGTACAGACACTGTGACAGCCTAAACTGTGAATACACTTTGTTCTGATTAACTGTGGAGTGGTGCAAAATCAGTTCAGATAAATACACAACTTGATGTAGTCATGGCTGCTCACCTTATGAAAAACTACAAATGGCAGGACAAACCAACATCAAATGTCCCAGTAAGGTGCTGGGGGCCACCATGCGCCACCAGAACAGCTTCAGTGCACCTTGATACTGATTCTACAAGTCTCTGAACTCTACAGGAGGATGAACACTGTTCATGCAAAAGAGATTTCCTGGTGTGGTGGAGACGCTGTCTAACATCTTCCATAGGTGTTCAACTGGGTTGAGGTCTGGTGACTGGGAAGGCCACAGGATATGAGTCAGCTCATGATCATCCTCATCAAACTATTCAGTGACCCTAGTGTCCTGTGGACAGGGGCACCGTCATCCTGGAAGAGACCACTCACTTATTCGAGTTTTCCTTTCCTTTGTAAATGATCATACTTGTAAAGCGCTTTTCTATGCATTGCAGCAACCAGGGGTTGAGTGTCCTGCTTGAGGACACTTTGACACGTGGAACGGAGAAGCCAGGAATCGAACGGCCAACCTTCCGGTTACAAGACGACCTGCTCTACCCCCTGAACTGCAGCTGCCCCCATATTGGTCAGTGTCTGTAGTGCATGTGGCCAACAGTAATATCAGGTCGACTGTAGGCTGCATGTTACCTTCAGCTGCTGCCACATGGAGGGCTGTCCTGGAGTCATAGTCCTTCTGCTCCATGTCCATGGATGACAGTGCAAACCTACACATACACACACATACTTTGCTTTACTGACCTTTTAAAAACTATTTTAATCACATTCTTTAAAGAGGAATGCTCAAACTGCCTTATGCAGCTAAGAGGAGGAAGCATTATTAAGAAACAAGTCTAGTTTACATGTCAAGGACTCGGACCAGGGTTAAAAAAAGTGAAATAAACCTGAATTCATCTCTGGCCAACATCAGAAGCGTGTGAGCTGCTCACCTCCTCAGGGCAGAGACGTTTCCTGTGTAGGCGGCGAACAGCAGGTGGATGACAGACTTCACCTGCAGACAGACACAATGTTTGCAGAAGGAGCACAGTCATCTTCATCACCTTCACCACTGCACCACAGATTCCAGCAGCTATAAGATACTACTACCACGCTTGGCTGTTATTTCCAGAAGGGACTAATTAGGTTACACGTTGGGTCTAAAGTCATTTATTTGCACATAAGCATCTTAAGCTGGGTATTACATTACCACCGTATAATGACAAAAACTGATCAAGATGTGTTCTGAAAAGAAAAGCTACTTATTTAATAGTGGAAGAGCCTTCACCTCAGCTAACTACAGCTACTACACTTACATCTGCTGTACAGTTATGAAAACAATTCAACATAACAGATGAATATTGTGAACACAGAGATCCCTGCATCCACCAAGACTTACCGTCAGTCAGGAGGGAATCATTTCCTATAAGCAAAACTTGAAGTCTTGAATTCTCATAAAGAAACAACGCAAATGTAAAAGCAATGAGAATCCACTTAAAATAGCAATACAAGGTAGTATCTGAATATATTACACTGCTAACAGTGTGATGTGATTACGGCTACAATGCAGTGGCGATTAATCTCCATAATATTGTTAACGTGTTAACTGGCTGATCTACAAAACAAAACCTGACAAATCTCAAACTGAATAGTTTAAATTGTTTGTTCTAACCAGTAGTTAAACACAGATATTCAGTTTTCTCTCACAAAGGACAACGAAAACCAGCAAATATTCATATTTTGCAGTTAGAATCACTGAATTTCTAAAAAAAATACTTGATTATTGTTGTAGAGTATTTTTGCATTGATCAGCTGACTTCACTGGCTAATCGTTATTCTGGAGGATGAGAGAGACTAACCAAACTCAGAAGACACAGAACAACTCTGGATTTAAAGATGCAAAACGTGGAGCGAGGTGAGGGGTGAGGGGCAGCGAAGCAGCCAGCAGAGGAAAACTCAACTAACATGGACCAGTTCAGGCAAACGTAGTTTCCATATTTAAATGTGTTGCATTGTGTTCAGGTCTCTAACTCTCAGTAACTGTGTGGGCAGTAGCAGCTGGTGTTTATATGTGAGCACCACAGGGTCCTGAACCGCAGTCTCACACTACAGAATAATTACATGGACTTTTCAGTGTATTCTTACAGTGCCTTGCTAAAGTATTCGGCCCCCTTGAACTTTGCGACCTTTTGCCACATTTCAGGCTTCAAACATAAAGATATAAAACTGTAATTTTTTGTGAAGAATCAACAACAAGTGGGACACAATCATGAAGTGGAACGAAATTTATTGGATATTTCAAACGTTTTTAACAAATAAAAAACTGAAAAATTGGCCGTGCAAAATTATTCAGCCCCCTTAAGTTAATACTTTGTAGCGCCACCTTTTGCTGCGATTACAGCTGTAAGTCACTTGGGGTATGTCTCTATCAGTTTTGCACATCAAGAGACTGAAATTTTTGCCCATTCCGCCTTGCAAAACAGCTCGAGCTCAGTGAGGTTGGATAGAGAGCGTTTGTGAACAGCAGTTTTCAGTTCTTCCCACAGATTCTCGATTGGATTCAGGTCTGGACTTTGACTTGGCCATTCTAACACCTGGATATGTTTATTTGTGAACCATTCCAATGTAGATTTTGCTTTATGTTTTGGATCATTGTCTTGTTGGAAGACAAATCTCCGTCCCAGTCTCAGGTCTTTTGCAGACACCATCAGGTTTCCTTCCAGAATGGTCCTGTATTTGGCTCCATCCATCTTCCCATCAATTTTAACCATCTTCCCTGTCCCTGCTGAAGAAAAGCAGGCCCAAACCAGGATGCTGCCACCACCATGTTTGACAGTGGGGATGGTGTGTTCAGGGTGATGAGCTGTGTTGCTTTTACGCCAAACATAACGTTTTGCATTGTTGCCAAAAAGTTCGATTTTGGTTTCATCTGACCAGAGCACCTTCTTCCACATGTTTGGTGCGTCTCCCAGGTGGCTTGTGGCAAACTTTAAACGACACTTTTTATGGATATCTTTAAGAAATGGCTTTCTTCTTGCCACTCTTCCATAAAGGCCAGATTTGTGCAGTATACGACTGATTGTTGTCCTATGGACAGAGTCTCCCACCTCAGCTGTAGATCTCTGCAGTTCATCCAGAGTGATCATGGGCCTCTTGGCTGCATCTCTGATCAGTCTTCTCCTTGTATGAGCTGAAAGTTTAGAGGGACGGCCAGGTCTTGGTAGATTTGCAGTGGTCTGATACTCCTTCCATTTCAATATTATCACTTGCACAGTGCTCCTTGGGATGTTTAAAGCTTGGGAAATCTTTTTGTATCCAAATCCGGCTTTAAACTTCTCCACAACAGTATCTCGGACCTGCCTGGTGTGTTCCTTGTTCTTCATGATGCTCTCTGCGCTTTAAACAGACCTCTGAGACTATCACAGTGCAGGTGCATTTATACGGAGACTTGATTACACACAGGTGGATTCTATTTATCATCATTAGTCATTTAGGTCAACATTGGATCATTCAGAGATCCTCACTGAACTTCTGGAGAGAGTTTGCTGCACTGAAAGTAAAGGGGCTGAATAATTTTGCACGCCCAATTATTCAGTTTTTTATTTGTTAAAAAAGTTTGAAATATCCAATAAATTTCGTTCCACTTCATGATTGTGTCCCACTTGTTGTTGATTCTTCACAAAAAATTACAGTTTTATATCTTTATGTTTGAAGCCTGAAATGTGGCAAAAGGTCGCAAAGTTCAAGGGGGCCGAATACTTTCGCAAGGCACTGTAAAAATTACTGCAGGTAGTGCAATGTAGGCCTAACTTCACAAAGGTTTATTCAGCTACTGTACAATGCTGACAAAATACTAAAGTACAGCTAAAGCTTATATATGTAAGGCTCCTGACAAAGGATCTCCCAGTTCTCCCAGGTCATTTTTCACAGAAACACCTTTTTATATTACAGTCCACACCAACAACACAGTAGTTTTGGAAAATAACTAAGTACATTTACT
>NW_018128114.1:684077-702899 GCF_001952655.1 Monopterus albus | reverse complement strand
CTCGTTTTTTGAATTTTGGCCAATTTGGCGCAGGTGTGTTTCCGTGACTCCCTTATGCATTTGTGTGCCATCTGGATCCAGCATGAGAAAGACTATGCCACTGTATTTACATCACTTGGTTACTCAGAGAGTCCAGGTTACGTGAGCTTTACATACGCTGTAATAACCTGGCTATTGTAAATGCATGCATACATGCAACGGGCCAGTGGTCTGATTTTTCTCCTCTTTCCAACTTCATTGTAGATGCCAAGCAGAAAGTGCAGTGAGAAGCAGCTTCATAAGATTCTACAGGCTGCCTTGTGTTCCTTCCAGTTTGAGTTCAACTTGGAAGGACTTGTCAACCCTGTAATGATCTGTCCTTCCATCCAGCTGTAACCTGCTGCTACTTTCCCTCTCTGTAGCTTTTATTTATTTTTTTGTTATGCGTGCTTACAAAAAGCAGAACAGATTTCATCATTCTGCGACAGCTTTAAGATAAAGTTGCACAGAACGTTTTCCTTTCCTTTTGTTTTCATAATAATAATAATAATCACCTGTATTTGGCTCCTTGACAGTGGGTGACGTTGCACCATAACATCTGCTGTAAGCAACAAGAGCCATGGATAAAATCATTTAAAGTGGGAGAGCTGACGATGATGGTTTCATACAGACCAGTGTTTCCAGCGAGCGTTAATGACGACAGGGCCTTTCACACACTTTGTACCGCCACACAATACTATCACGAGTCCTTGACTTAAGATGATGGAAACATAAAAGACTTCTCATAACGTGGCGCAGTCACAGTGATATATTACTGGCTCCAGCAGTCATGGAGTCAGTCACATGGAGCTAAAGCCAAACACCACACGGCAGCAGTGACTGAATAACAGATACTCCACCACGGTACAGTCACACAGAGGCACATCTAATGCATATGCTGTCGTGATATTCATGTACGACAGTATTTCTACTTCCTGTAGAAGACAATATAAGTGTGGAATGTTTGAAACGTATACTCAACACCCATTCTGGTCTGCTGTTGACAATCACTACTCATGATACCCATCTAAAACTATGTACATTCACATGTACAGCTGGAAACACGTGTTAAAATACAACCTTACTAAAGAGTAACACTGAGAACCTTACAAACCTAATTTAATACATGTTCTGTGTATGTCTGCAAAATCCTGGTTGCTGCGAAAACCCAGTGTAACACACTCTCCATGTTTTATCTCCTGAATCTTAAAACTGGCTGTAAAATGACACTGATGTATATAGAACTGCTTTTCTGCATAAAATAGTTTTAAATCTGATGAAGGAATGTACAAACGAGGCTGTAAGTCTGTGATCTTACAAATCAGAAAAGGTTGGGATGGTATGTAAACTCCAAATTAAAGCTGTGACAGTAGTGATGTGTAAACTAAACTCTCTCTGGAATGTGTTGCAGCATCAGGATTGAATAAGTGTTTATTTTGAGAAAAGAATCAAATTGATGAGGTATCACATCAAATAACACAGATGATTTACACATCACTACTGTCAGTTTTAATTTGGATTTTACATACCGTCCCAACTTTTTCTGATTTGGGGTTGTCTGCCCACTTTTGGCACTTTACTCTGTGACCCAGACACATTTCAGGCAGGACCAAAAAAAAGTATGGAGCTTCAGTACCGCGCTCTAGTCAGTGTTCCAACAGAAATACCACAGGTGTGAGTTTGACTCTGGACACTTAAAGGTATGGTTGGCGATTCTGCCCAGAACCTTTTTGTGTTACATATCTTGACATTCTCTTTTCATCCCAATGGCAATGAACACATTAAATGCACTGGCAACATAAAGAGACAACTTGTCATCTCTGGCAGGAGCAGGGCTGAAAAAAGCCAACCCTACCTTTAAAACACTCATCATATTCATTACTGATTTATTTAACAACTACAATGCTCCCTTTCTGTAGAAAGCAGCCAAAGTACAAGACTAAGGCATCCTGGGTCAACATCAGCACATTTGGGATTTAGAATGCAGCAGATAAATCCTGCACTCACCTGCAGGTTGTATGAGGCCTGTTCAAAGCCACACGCACTGTGAGGGTTCTTTAACAGCAGGCTGCAGCAATGAGCACACACACCGTAGCTTGGCTCAGCTGTCATCATACTGACTATATTCTCAGACCACAGCAGTTCAGGGCTCTCACTGTCAGAAACAGCCTGCTGTCATCTCACCTCTCTCCTGAGCTTCTTTGTTGAGCAAACCTTTCTTTGCTTGTGGTGTAAGTTATTCTATTTAATGTTTATGCTCAAACATACACAGTATTAGTTCTAAAAATGTCCTGCAACAGTTGTACATATCCAATAGTTTATTGCCATACTGTCACTATAGTGACAGAAAGTCAAATAAGAGTTCAGGTGTTGGATTGTTTCACCTTTCAAAGTCTAGCATGTAAGATTGGAAAAGCAAAACACCTGCCTCACTAAGACCCTACAGAATTCAGAGGTAAGTTTTTACAAATGTAACCTAAAGACTGCTGAGCCAGTGCATTTACAGCTAACTGATACTGTATGTTACCAGTATTTACCTCAAACCTTCCACTTATAATCCAAAGATATAAAAAGTCACACTGCCACCAGAATCTGTATTTCTATACAACACCATGTGAGTCTTGGGCCTCAGTGGGAGACACAGTAAGTTATTCATAGAAATTGGCCTGAATGTGTATTTTAAGACTGTTGGTCTAAAGGCTAGAACAGCTGCCCTGAAGCTCCACACATGGTCGCACACTTTTCTTTGGTAAAATAAAATTAGTCTACACTTTAAAGAGGATTCTTGGGTGGGGGGGGGTTGCAACTGGGGAGGAGACGAAACAAAAGCACAACCTGTTCATCAGATCCTACACACACTTAGGCAACAAGCAGGTGAGAGGCTACACATTCATTTGGAATTCAACCCCTTATCATAAAGAAAACAAAATAAGCTTCTCAATCCATTCACACAGTAACTGCTTCACAGTCAAATAATCCTCTACATAATTTATATATAAATATTATATTATTATATATTAAGGTGAGGAAAGATGTTGGAGTCACTGTGAAAGGTGGAGAGAGAAACCAGGTGAGGTGGAGCTGGGGGACGAGTGGGTCGTTTTTAATGTTTTACTTGGAGACATTGTCCATCCTATAGACTACAGTGGTGGAGCTGTCCTGGTGCGACTCAGTGGGAGACACCTTTGTCCACAGAGGGGCTTTCAGAGCTAGCTCTCGTTGGAGGCTCTCGTAATCCATGGGTCCGAAGCATTGCTGTTGTTTCAGGTGACACGAATAAGAAATTAGTCTAATGCCCTCGGTCTGTGTGCTGTGTGGTTTGATGTCAGATCTATTGAAAAATCAGAGCCAAAATCAGTTCTTTTCATTCTCTCTCATCTTCAAACTAATAACCACAGGAGCAACAGGAGGCAACACTGGGTTCCAGTATCATGCGCCTCACAGCTGGAATGAGCTACAACACAGCCTGTAGCCTGATTCAACCGAGACTTTAAAGCTTTACTAATTGTAATAATGCTTGGGACCATTTTTCAATAAACATGGCTGTGTACTTCTGAGTCAGTGTGTTTTGTTGCTGTGAGCTCTCGTTTGCTCTTAGAGCTGGTTGCAGAAGCCATCTTGAGGCTTCCAGAATAAAGCTTATGTGACTATCTTCTTAAAACTGGATAGTGTGCTGCACATTGCTTTAGGAATGGCAGGCGCTGAAACAAATGATCAAGACGACTGACTTTGGCTCTAGATTTTCAGCAGCGTAGGCCCCCATGTATTTCTGTCATAGCTTTGTACAGGGGTGTTGACGCACCAAAGAAGTTCAACATAGTGTGTGGTATAAACTGAGGTTTTGTTATAACAAATTTAAGTAATTAAGCTTGCTATGTCTGCTGCCAAGCAACATGCAGTGAAATGAATAACTTCACCCAACTAGACATAACTGTTCAGTGCACCTAAAAGCAGCCGCAGCGACCTCCACAAGAAGAAAAAGATGCAGCGCATACAAAGACAGATGACAAGGGGGGACAGAGGCTGCCCTGTTTGCTCTGACATAACCCCTATGTGCTTTTTCACTTTGGGTGTATTGTGCACTATATATGCTCTGTCAATGTCTGCAGCAGATGCAGAATGCTGACAGAGAGAAGGCATGCTGGTTAGTGTATCTGATGAGAAAAAATGTTGGGTTTGGTTCCCCCTCACAACCAGATACGGTGTGTCCTTACCCGCTGGTCCCCTGCTTCTTTTCGAGGATCATGCTTCTTGGCAAAGTGCCTCAGATTGTCGTAGTTGTGGAAATTGAAATGCTCCACAAGGTCCTGGAATAAAAAGACCAACTACATTGAAAAAAAGCATATGGGCTTGTTTCCTTTAAAAACAACAGAAAACAGTCATCCAATTACACTGATTACATGTAACACGGGCTCTGCCATGCAGTGGAAAGTGTGCTCTGTATCTGGGCCTAGTCCCTAGATAATCATTAGATGGCACTTACTTATTAAACAAGCTGAATTCCACCAAAGGTATTTCAAACCAGACACTGCTGCACACTTTCCAGTCATAAATTATAACATTTTTTCATGAAGTTTCTCTGTGCTGCTGATTTTTGTACAAAAGCACTTCTTTACTTGAAGCCACATCAAGTACAACTGTGATTTGCTCTTCTGTTTCCAGATATAACATACCGTGCAGAACTGTATTCCTCTGACTGAATTGCCCAGCTTGTCTAGTGGAGGTGACCAGCACATAATACCCATCACGTTGGGTACAACAAGCAGGATCCCCCCAGCTACTCCAGACTTGGCTGGCAGCCCAACCTACAACAGGGAGGACAGATGAGTTACACAATCAAAAACCAGCTGTGAGTTCTTCTCTCTCCTTGCTGAAATGATTTAGGTGTCCCATCACTGGTTTGGTCTAATAAAATCTGTCCCTGATAAACTAGATGCACACTGCTGAGGAAAGAACATCTTGTGAAAATGTGCTTTTCACTTACGTGGAAGGCAAACTGCCCTGAGAAGTCGTACATGCCACAGGAGTGCATCAGACTCAGGGTATTCCTCACCGCCTCGGGGCTCAGCACACGCTCACCCGTGATTGGGCAGATACCGCCGTTAGCCAGGGTGGCCGCCATGACGCTGGCGCTCTCAGTGGTTACCTCAATGGCACACAGCTGTGGGTTCACACAAAGGACAATCAGTACCATTTGCAGAAAAGTATGTTCCATGCCACAGCAAATGGAGTCATGGAGGTGGGATAAAGGAAGAGCCGATACAGGAAAGTGTGACAGTGCAGGTGAAAAGTGACAGTGGTGAGAAATGTGACAAACCAAATGAAAATGAAGCTTCTGTTCAGAGCACAAACCCTCTGTGAATGGTTGTGAACTCTATGCTATGGCTTTCACAGGCACACGGGGAAGTAAACATGGAGAAAAGCAGAGGGAGTTTGACACAAAAGAGGAAATATGGCTACAACTGAAAGACACAAACTGGTTGGGATCTGACACTCAGGGTTACACTAGTGAAGAAGAAGAAGGAAGAAATCACAAAAACAAAACTAAAGCAAACAAACCATTTCTACACTCACTTGAAAGTACAAGTCCAGCACAGATGTCATGTCTGTTCCCTCTGGGAAACACTGAGGAGACACAGAGGTTTCATTAACCACATGAGACTGAGATAAATAGGACGTTTTTACTGTCAGTGAACCTTTTCTTTGGTGAAAGATAAGTAGGTCTGTTAAAGGTTTATGAGAATCCACTATTAAATCTATTCAAAGGCAAATAGGGCTGCAACAGTTTATTTTAAATATATGTACATAGCTATATTTTCACTTAAGCTTTTTATGGCAGAGAAACAACAAGAGACAGCAGACAACAAAGCCAAAGGTGAAGCATCAATTGTCCAGTGTCAGACCTTTTTTTCTTTCAGGTAGTAGCCAATGGCAAAATTCCTGTCTCCTGATTCACGCTCTGACTGGAATCTGTCACACAAAGAGCAGAAGAAAAAGTTTGTACTCTCAGTGCATGTGTGTGCGGCGCTGGGTTTGCACTTCTGTGTTGGAATCCCATCACCCGACCCATCGTGTGTACAGTACAACCACTGCTAAGTGATGAAAGTGCATCGTGGGCCCCAGCACTCAGTCTTTTCCAGGAACACTACCAGCGTGTGGTATCATCATAAATGATGCACATGGATCTGACCATTACATCACAGATACCAACTCTAATCCTCCCCCTTTATAAAGCCAATAGCAAATCACTGCAAAAAGAACTCCTGCTATGTGGGGACGTCTTTGCTTATTCCAGTTAAAAGGAGAAAGTGTACCACTAACCCAGCACAACTTTTCATTTGTAGCTTCTAGCATTGTATCACTACACTGCGGTTTCATGCCTAATATTAGCTAGTGTCTATTCTGACTGAACTGAGACGGGTGGGATGGGGAATCTAGAAACGTTGAAAGCAGAGCACGTTATTTGACTCACGTAGCATTGCTGAAACCCACATACTCATTTCCTGCCATCTGTTTCAGAAAGTTCATGACCTGGAAGGAAAGCAGAGGGAGGATTAAAGACAGAATGATCAACAGTAGTTCATGGTATGATGATAAACTCTATGGCTGGTTAGTGTCTGCGGTAAAATATTTAGCTGGATAGTGATTAAGTTTGCTCTACATAGTTTCAATCCCACTTCCATAGTACACACAGTAAACAGTATATTCCATGTATACTAACAGCACAATCAGCTTTAATGTGTTATGTATTTATGGCCATTATATCACTAACCCAGTTCACAGTGTTGACTGAGTATTTCTGACCTGAATGTTTGACCCACTGGCTACTTACATAGTCAAATTTCTCTGCGTTGCCTGCACCTTGCTGAGGAGAGAACAAAAGAATATGCTATTAGCACTTTTCAACCACACTAAGAGTGTTAGCAGAGGACAAGCACAGCATCACAAAGGTAGTACTAAAATGATAATACTACTGCTGACTGATTAAAACTATATATTTTTATTACAGATCAAAATCACAAGCTTTTCCAAGAATTATACAAGTACATAATATTAATGTTACAATTGGCTTATGAATAGGTTACAGAGAGGAAAGTCTTTTGGAGCTGAAGGAGATTTAGTAGACATGTGCATTGCCAGTTTAGCCAGTTAAAGAAAAGCATTTCTCCCCATTACATCTCACCGATTCCAAATATGGGTTTCATTATTGTTTTATATCTAAAGTATGGAAAAAAAATAAATCCAGCCTGGCTGTGTGAATGTTTCTATATAAAGTGTGACTGCATGTAGGTGTGGGAGTATGCAGGAAAGTTTGTATAATGAATTGCCATGATGGAGGTGTGCATGTGTATGTGGGTTTAGTGTAGCCCAACACAAGTCATCTGTGCAAAGTGCCTATCAGATAAAACAATGGGGAGAGAGTGAGAAAAGGGAGGGATGGTCTTCCTTTGAGAATAAAATTCACAGCTTGTGGCTCAGTGTACATTTATCAAATCACAAGCTGGTTGATGCTGCCTAGTCCCACAAAGAAAACACAAAGGGAAAATGGATACACATGCACATTAAAAGTGCTATAGCATTTCTTATCATTTCAAAACATAGAAGTATTTTATGTTTTGATAGTTTTAAACTACATTTACGATGTGTGACTGACATACATTTCAGGCTCTACGCTGTTTTGTGCAGAAGAAAAACGTGTCACTGATGGTGGTGTTAAAGACTCACTAAATGGGGTTTCTATTGAGTATAGGAGAAAGAGAGAAGATGAGGGACTGGGGGATTGGGAAAGTGTGAGGAGATAGATATAGAAAAGGAAGAAAAATTACCAACGTCATTTGACCTGCAGCAGCAGTCATTATTTCCCACAGTTCCTAAGTCTGGAAAATATGCAACAACATACAAAAACAGCAACAAGATGTAGCCTTCAAGCACCATGTAACAACAGTTTGGGCCATACAGCCAGGGCCACCATGCCATAGTTTTCCTACCAAAGTCAAAGCTAGCTGGGCACCCTGAACAGCAGCTTGACATCTGTGCTTCAGTTAGGAAAAACACAAACTGCATACAGATAATGATGACAATGGTGGCCGGGTATAGACACAGACACACATTATCACCTCAACACATGTGAGTTGATGTCTTTGAATTATTTCTGAGTGTGGTGTGATGAAAGTCTGCATCAGTAAGAAAACTGCTGGGCTACCAGTCGTATTATTGGCTGCTGAGTGTCTAAGGGGGACCTCACCTTCTTATCTCATATTTAAGAGTACAGAACAAGGACATCTCCTGAAACATGATTTAAAAATGCAATGGAGTGTAGATCTGCTCACATGAAGAGCAGTTCAACATTTTATGAATAGTGTTTACATGCTTTCTGAAAGTGAGATGAAATGAACAGTATTATTTTCATGTGTGCATACAGTACGAGTCCATACGTGTTTAGCTAGTTTAGCATGTAGCCTGTAAGCAGGGTAAACAGTTAGCCTAGCCTCACTTTAGCCTACGTTCAAAAACAGACAGCACTAACAGTCACCACGTTGTATTGTGTTTCTGTACATAAACATTAACTTCTAAGTGGTTTGAGAAGGACTTGTGTTAGAGATGTATCCTGATAAACAATAGTTTGGTGCAATGACCACATGCTGCTTCTGAGAGTCTTGTCGTCACCGTGTGGTTGCCAGGGTTGAGACCAAATCCATTTTGCTAAGTCAGCTAAACACTTCTGGACTCCAGCTCCAAACTTAAAGCAGTATTAACAGAATTTTTGCCCACCTGGGAGCAGTGGAGCAAACTGTTGCTGAACTGGCTGAAAATAAGGTCGATGAGAACTGAGAGCGTGAATCAAAACAGCAAAGTTAAGGGCCCAAAAAATGCTGAACCATTGAAGCTGCTGCTCACTGCTGTCTACGATAACTTGTGTGTATCCTAATGCCTCATTTAAATTCTCTAGCTTTCCACTTCTGTTTGATAACTACAACATTAAACAATGCTAAACAGTAAATACTGGAGTTGTGATCTCAGACTTTAAAGTCTTTTTCTGTTGTATGACAACAGAAAAAGACTGCCCCCATTTTGTTTTGTACTAAAATATGGCTCGAGCTGCATATTTTTCCCCCGAACCTGACCTGACCCAGAGAGCGTGGTGGCTGAACTTGACCTGAGCCAAACACAGTTGAATTTGTGTCCATCGTGCTTGACTCTGAGGAAGACCTATGAGTCAAAATGTCTCTGTCCCCTTACCATGAAACGAAGCACACAATTGAGTGCTCCAGCTTTCTGTTTATTTGTTTGGTATAGTCATATTTGAAGCAGTTAAACTGCTGAACACATTACGATATGTGTATCCACCCTCTATTTTGTACTCTCTGCTAAAACAAAATCACAGAAAGTGATAGCAACAGTCGGCACAATATCAGCATTTTATATGGCGGGTTAATAAGATGCACCAGATGATTGTGTTGTTCACTAGGGTGGGCAGGTTTTAGTACAGCTAACAAAAGTCTGAAATAAAGGTCAAATGTTTCCTGAAGCTGACTTAGTTCTTTCTAAACTGTATCATAGAATAACAGTTCTTCTGAGTTTACTGAAGTAAACAACTTTGGGTCTGGATACCTGCATAGATGTGAATGGCTTCTGATGTACACCAATCAGCCACCTGGTGGCTTTAATGTTGTGGTGGACGGGGATCAGCATGGGGAAAATCTAATGCCAGCCATGGCAGACAGGTGTCAGAATACACCGTGCATCACAGCTGGCTGTGCATGTGCCCATGCAGACACCTGTCCAACGCAGCATTAAAACCAGCAGGTGGATTTAATGTTGTGGCTGATTGGTATATGATGCAGGTAGCCTCTTCCTGTCAAGGCCTTGAATGCATTGCAACCAACAGTCTACATTTTCCATAAAACCTCTTAGGACACACACACACACACACACACACACACACACACAAATCTAAATCCATCTTCACACAATTAATGGTCCTTCAATGGACTATTCATTGATCTCCAGCCCCAAAGGCATTCGTGTTTATGGGCACAGCTATGGAATGAAATTTGTAGTACTTTGACTAAAAATGGATACTTTTTTTATTTTCTTAAGAAAAGGGCTTTCAACAGCATGTGGACACTAAAAACAACACGTCCTAGATCATGAAACTCGTAACACAGCTATTCTGTTGCTTACTCCTTTCATATACAAGAGATCCTAAAACAAAATCAAGATACAGGCCAAATGCTTCAGAAAAGATTTACAGAAGATGATCTGTTGTTGATTTTCCCTCTCAAGTCAAATAAAAACTAATAATCACACATCTGCACATTGGTTTAACTTCAGTGAGTGCAGCATCTCATTAGACGTACATTACAGTTCAGTTCAAAGTCTGAGTGGGACAAAAACGGTGCAGAATAAAGGCAGACGATGTCAAATACCAGTCTGAATTTGACGGTTTTGTAGCAATGAACAGAAAATGCTTTAAATCCATGATTGAGTAATGCAAAAACAAAACAAAAAAAAGAACAAAACCTGCAGCTGTGAGGAAGAGCTGGCACACAGTAAAGGTGTATATACATAGCTCTAGTGTGAGTGCTAACCATCACTGTTAACAGTACCATAAGTCTGTAGAAAAATTCACAACGTGACCTTGGATGATGATCACCTGTTGACAAAGCCAGCATTTAAGCCAGGCGTAATATTTTGTGACTTAACCTGTGAGCTGCAGCTGGTTTGACCTGTTAGAGGACAGGTGATTCATTTTTATGTCCTAGAATGCCAAGTCATTGTCAGTCTGTCTTCACACTGAGTTACCTCAACAAAATTCAAATAGGGTGATACGAAACCCTGGCGACAGGATCAAGGAGAGGCGGCAGGTGAGGTGATCTTCATCAGCAGACTGTTGTTGGTCTGCATGCACCTGCATTTGACTAGCTCTCTGTCCAGGTTATTTTCAGCAAGGACAATAAGGATTAGCATAAGTCTTCATCACCACAAGAAGACACATGGCAGGGGACTAAGGCAGTGACCTAGAAATACGCACACTCAGAAGTCCAGTCTCCTGAATCAGTAACGGTACCATGAAATAATAACTACACAGATTTCTGACAATGGTTTGGACGGAACGTTAAATCCTAGATTACTGACAGTCGTCTTGAGTGGGTTTGTGTTCGTAGAAAAATAGGCTATTAAAACAACTGTTAAACGGTCAAGTCGTATCTACTACCAAGGCTAAATATTTATCTTTTTTTTTATTTTTAGATTCGACTTTATTGTCATTACCCATGTACAAGTACAAGGCGGTTTAGCGCCTAACCAGAAGTGTAATAACAGCAGTGCAGAGTGTGCAGTATCTACAGTCTGTACAGTCAGAACTAATTTACTGATAGATATGTCCAATTGATATTTACAGTAAGATATGTAGGGTAATGTACAATATACAACAGACTGAACATCAAACACACACAGAAGGAAAAAGTGTTACTGCTCTTACCTTTATCAGTGAAGTGCAAACAATAGCACCAGCGTTGACCATGGGGTTGTGAGGCTTATCTGTAAAACAACAGGAGCTCAGTTAACACTCACAAGATCAAAATGTAAATGTTTAGTCGTGTTCTAGAATTCTGAGAGCTCAGTATATAGATAAATCAAACACTGAGGATGAATAACACAAATTTACTCAAGATATTACAGATAAAAATATAGTTTTGGCTACGAGGGGCTTTACGAAGTGCATTAATAGCAAAACAATGTAGTACGTATTTTATGTGGAGTTTTATTTGGGAAAGTTGCATGGCTACTAACCAAACGGTTATTTTCTTGTGCTTGTAAATTTTAGCACATACATAGTTTGGAAGCCTGACACAAGCTGGTGTGTTGTATGAACTACACTGAGCTCTGGACCTACTGTACCACCTACACACTCTGAGATGAACTGTAGCGTTTCAGTTTGTAGGTCTGAATGGATATCTGTGTTCACCGAGCTGCAATGAGTCACAAATGATCAATTACTGTGGAACCAAAGATGGTCTATTTTCACACAAAGAATTTAAAAGTAAAATTGAGGATATAAAGCCATGTACTCCTGTTAATCATTTGTCAGCTGCTGACGCCACAGGCATCTGACATACAGGAGCAGATAGGAGCTGGACCTACATTTCCCCACTGGTGTGTGATCCCCTTACATAACAGGACAACCACAAGGCTTTCCCATTGGATAATGGGCAAAACTCCCACACAGGACGTGACAACAACTGGTCTGCAGCTCAAGTACCAGCCTGGGGATTGTGGCATTTCCTCTGACAAACTACAAGTTCCGACTAATAGCCTGCATACACATGATGTCATTTCATCACTAACAACGTGTCTACACCAAAAACATTGAGTGTGCAGCGCACAGCGTCTCGAGTGAACCTCGCGTTCACGTCTATACCAGGTGTGTGTTCACTCACACACTGGAAGCGATTTGTGTCTGCAGGCAGCCTTGTCAGCTTGTTTTTTTTTTTTTTTTTTTTTTAACAAAGCTCAGTTATTTGATAACTTGTGGACAGTTCATGGACAAGAAGAAGAAAAGGACAACTCTAAAGTCTCACCATCTTCATCGAGGAAGAGCTTATTAAAGCGCAGGCCACTGGGCTCCTTCCCAATGAAACTGTGCACATACTCTGTGCCATAGTCATGGACAGCAACAGCGTATTTCAGAGGCTTGACACAAGACTGCAGGCAGAACGGGACCTTGGAGTCTCCTGCTGTGTATCTATAAAACAGATGACAAGTTATCTAAACAGGCAAACCATCTGAAATGTCAGAATTACAAGTGAGTACAAAATACAGACATGAATGTAGCAGGAAGTTCTTAAGAGGTTTATCGTTGCTAATTCCAAGAATAATGAGAGTATTCAGAGAGAACCATAAAAACTAACAGAGCATTAAAGTGTGACAAAATAACAACACCATCATTTCCGTACTTGTGTTATCTTTATGACCTCCTGTCACAGAAACGTAACAAATCTACACGCCCATGGAACTTCTCAACTTCCTATCAGAGAACAGGCTGATCAAAACACCTGTGGACATTCTGACACCACACCCTGTACAACTGCTTCCTCGTTCTAAATGTGTCATTACTGTTAAACGCAGGATGACCCAGTACCTGTACATTATAATGTAATGCTAAACTACAAATTCGACCATAATCAACACTTCTCTGAAACATATGTTGGACGCTATAAGCTTCACAAAGTGTTTATTATGCCTCTGCACCGGTGACAGCCGTGGCCGGAGACATATGTCCGCATTATGTTTTCAGCTCCGACTGTTCCCAATGCTTGGAAAATGTTGGCGTATGCAGACATAAGGCAGACCATCGACTGTGCACATGAAGGGCAGGCACGCATTCCTATGCATGCTTCGATATGTTTGTGCGTTGTACAAAGTCTGTTTAGCCCTTAAGAATCAATAAATCATGTGGCTCCTCAAACTGAATAATTAAAAAAATTTATGACGCTGACATGATATGAAATACGATGAATGGTTTCTGCAGCTCGTTGGCATTCCTCACATGGATCGCTGGATGCCAAATGCACTATTAAAAGTAACGAGCTAAAATCTAAATACGTAACAGTATCCCTTTGATACTTGGTCCCATTCAGGACCGTCTCACCTCTGCCCGTCAACTGTGCACATAGAGACAGCCCACAGGTCAGGGTTGAACTTGGCAAGCTGTGGAATGTAGTCTGCGACCTGAAAGAGAGGAAAGCCAGTTGAAGGAGTGTCACCTTACAGTGCTGAGACTCAGGTTTTGTTTACTTTGTGTCTTTTATCAGTTTCCACCACATTACAGCCAGTCATCTTCACCACCACCTAGAGATGTTTCTCTCTCTCAGTACATCCACACTACACTCTTCTCTTTCACAATGAGCTACTACCATTCTGGATATGTAAGCAAACGGTGACGTACACCTCTGATGTGGGCTGAATGCACACTGAGACCACACGGAAACAACCAAACAGACTTGATGGTAATGAAACTTTATGGCTAAATCACATTTATAATAGACTGGGGGGAAAAAGAAGAGTGATGGATCTAAGGACAGACCTGTCCTCCAGTGAGTTTTTTGCCATTCTCATACAGCTCATCAATACGGGAGGTGAAGGACGGGAAGTCTGGGATGATGAACTTCTTGCGAAAGGCCTGAGTTAGCAGGATAATGTTGCTCTGGACACACCTGATGAATAAACCACAAACAGCATGCTATAATAATGTGTCTGCATGCAGTTGAAGGAAAAGTTTGTCAACCAAGTTTGCAACCCTGAAGTCTGACAAACTTCTGTGAAGTGAAACTATTGAAAAGGTTTCATTATAACATACTGATCATCTGCTTTTTTGTGATCTAGCATGATTTCATACAGTGATGAACGATCATTTTCATACCATGGACACCATCTGTGATACTGTCCACGGGTTTCAGGAACATGTCAGTGCTCAAATTTAACCAGCGCACACAGCAGGAAACGTGAAAATCAATACTTGTGTTTTTAGTGTGTCTAGCCTGTCAAATAAATGTTTTGTTGGTGTGAAAAATAAATATTACAAAGTATCAGAGGCATGTGAGGTGAAATATCCTAACCACAGAACTCTGCTATTAGAGTATTTAATTAAGGATGCACTGATACCACTTATCAGGTATCGGGTCTGATACCATCCTCTAGTATTCGTAATTATACTCATACAAGTTGTCAGATGCCACATAAATGCAACATTATGTTAACGTCACGCTGGCTGAGCAGGCCGTTAGGGGCGGATAAAGTAACCACGATAAAAGTAAAAAGGTCTGCTTCTGTGCTCTGTGACAGGGAGGGAGGGGTGCTCATACAAACACAGTGGAGAGGAGACAAAGTCACATTTTACAGAGACGTCAACACTATGTGCAACAAAATCCAACTGTAACGTGAGAGTAATTAATCAAACACTCGTTCAACAGGCAGAACCCAACAAACTTGTAGAAACGCTCTACCTTAGCTCTACCCGAAGTTAAAATATACAGTCCCGTTCACCCACTAAACCCACACGGTGCGCTTTCTGCTAATTGTAATGACCTTTTCATGATCACATGAAAATAAAAACTGACTCTAAAGTCAGTGCACTTTTATGATAACTGTTGTCGTAGAAACACAGCATTAGTAAGTACTTGTATCAGTACTCAGTATAGGCCAGTATTCAAATTACTCTAATATAAGTACTGAAAAAGTAGTACTGGTGCTTTCCTATACTTCATGTTATATTTGCCTGGATACACGCAGTTTCAAGGAAGTATTGTTAAAAATATGAATACTACAATGTCATAACAGTAACTTTATGTCTAACATATAGTATAACTGAATCCTACAGAAATATTTATTACTAGCCAGAACAGAAGGCTCTCATGCAGAAAGTGGCACAGGTACAAAAAGAGTTCATCCTTTTTGCATTTATGCACATTTATGAATTTATGTCTGCTTGAATTTTCTCATTAAAAATATGGTCAAAGTGCATAAAATGCTTTAAGCTGAAGTGAGCACAGGATCTTGCTGCCAAAGTGGTAGCAGTATATGATGGAGATAAAACACCCAAACGAGACAAGACATAACAAGATTTACTTCTTGAAAAGGTGCCTGTCTAGTGTGACGCCATCTGGTGTGTTCCTTAGAGTTTGTTTGAGGGTTTCCATGCATTCTTTCAGACGAGGATCCCCAGTGAGGAGCCCTGTGGTCTTCAGTGCCTAAAATAAAAGAATACAAGATAAGAAAGAATGTAACTGTACATTAATACCACGTGGGCCACGGAAAAGTAGCCCGCCTCCAAAATAGTCCACTTGCTCGTTCATACTACCGCCAGAGGCGGGCTACTCTTCCACGGACTACCCTGTACAAACAAGCTTAAGAATGTGTAAGAACACCCGTGAACAGAAACTATGCATAGGCAACAATCTGTCATTTCATATTATGTGGTTCAATGATATCCACAAAGACGGATGTTAATGCACTTATTAATACTGTGAAATTAGCTTAAACCAACATGCTAAACTGGATCTCAAAGACTTACTGTGAGGAATTTATGAGCAGGAATCTTCTCTTGACCTTCTGCAACTGTGTAAAAGAGCAAATCCTCCAGACTTGGGAGAATGCCTGCATTTCTTCTCCTAGGTCAGAGAGTGGCAGACAGACATGTATGAGACAGGAGTTCCAGCAATGCAGAAGTAGCCAAAGAAGTGACCTCTAAAATGACTTTGTCCAAAGTGTGAAAGGCTGAATATTACTCTTTCATTATTTAACGTGATCATTCTTTAGAGTTCACTCTGGAGTAAACACCAAAATGAAGAAGCAGGAAAAAACACACAGCAATAGTCTAACTACAGCTCCACAGCACTGGAGGCACCAACTGCAGCACGAGCCACAGTTAAACCTATTCTCACCCGTCTTGCCAGAGTAAACAAAGCTTATCTGTAATTATTGATACAGTTTTATTACATTAGTGTGGGATTAGTGTTGGATTTCAGTGACACCAACTATAAATATGATAAGTGTAGCATTAGCCATGGAAGCACGTGTGTGTTTGTACAACGGAGAGATCAAAGTTGTCACTGTATATAAATATTACGTAAGGTTTCCGTTCGGTGCTTGATGGTTATCCCTGGGAAGGATACCATTATGTTTTATGGTTGAAAATTAGGAGCTGAAGCTGAACAGGCACAAAAATCCAGCACAGCAAATTAGCTACTGTTGCAAGTAGAGGCGCTAATCCTGAAAAGGTTTTATAACATTGATTAACTAGAAAGTCACTTTCGGCTTTTTCCATTTAGGGGTCGCCACAGTGAATCATCACACTGCATGTTGACATTTGACACGTGTTTTACACCAGATGCACTTCCTGACACAACCTGGATTCAAACGCGGGCCGCAGCGGTGGGAGCGCTGCACCTTAACCACTAGCCTACCAGGGACAGCTTAAATCACTAAAACTAATTTATACTTTCCTCTGTGATTCAGTATAGTCTAAAACAGGCCTACATTAAAACTGACCACAGGACACAGTGTGTACGGTGGCTGAAGCGCTCCGCATTAAGACAGTATAGGCTTCAGAGCATTCCTTTACTGGTTCCCAGTGATATTTTGTACAGTGTTCTGTGGGGTTTTGTTTTGTAGCGTCAGTGCAAACTCATCTCCAGCATAATAAAAACACAAACGTGTTATTTCAGCTAACTAATAAAGAGACCGCACAATGTCACTGGCATGGAGGCAAACTTTCCTTGAACCCAATGCACTCGCTTTGTTCACTTGACACGCACCATTAGTGTGGGAATAAGTAAGAGAACCTGTTGACCTCAGGTCATGGATTCATATCACTAAAGTCAGTCGCTGCACTGCACGTGGAAAACTGCAGCCAAAAAAGCTGTGGGCTAAAATGTATTTATCTTAATTATTTAACCAGGTAAGTTCTGAGCTTATAAATCAATATAACAAGGGTGACATTAAGGAAAGACAGGGAACAGGACTGAGCATTATACCAAGTCATTTTAACAAACCTTTCAATGCAGGTTGTTGCCCGGTTACTGGCCATGCATCCCCAGTATATAAGCATATAGTGTGTAATAAAATATTCTGAAAACACAATTCTCTCCCTACTACGTGTCAACTCGCACGTACAGATTTGGCAGCTTACATCCCAGGATTTCTCTCATCCTCGCCTTGCTGAGCCCTCTGTGGCTGTTGGACTGATAAAGCTAACGCCAGGGCCTGTTCACATGCAGCTCACTAGACAATAGCAGGGTTGGCAGTGCAGAAAACTCAGCTCGGTACAGAAGAGGATCCAAATGTTGCTTTTTAAGTCAAATTTTCACAAAACACATGGTTGAATAATAAAAAACGTGGAAGGAACAATCCAGAATTCTTAGAAAACTGCCACTCTGTGAGAAAGTGTATCTTGAGAGCGAACCTTCATGTTGTATGGGTGTAATTACAATGTTCTGCACACTGGCCACATCAGCGTTTGAAATTCCAGGATTCTGCCTGCACCTCCTGCTTAGGGCACATCTTCTCTTCCCCACAGCGTAAACACTTCAAATACAGTCAAGGTAACTGCGGCTGAACATGTGCAAACAAACCAAGATAGACTAAAATGCTGTCTGTCAGGCATGCCTAATTCAAGGGAGCTGTTATTTACCAGGCATCTGTCACGACAACAGCCCTTTTCTTCAACAGGTGTGTCACAGAGTCACAAGGCAACATGTAAACTGTGTGGTGTGCAAAGATACGCACCTTGCATCATGAACATTTAAGGATAAACGAATTGGTAGGATTTTTTAAAAGCTCCAATCCTAACAGACTAAATCTTTTTCAGCCATCTGTGCAGACACACACAGTGTTTGCTGTTGGAGGTGGGAGAGAGAAACACTTATTAACCACCAACACACTCTTATGTGAGGAAGTGTTTGTTGTGAGAATGTGCACTTTTTGCTCTAAAACATGCAGGATGAACACGGCAGCACGTTGTGCAGTCACTGCAGGAGACCTGAAGACAAATTAGGATGCATTTGGCCAATTAAAAGGCCAAGTGTAGACATGAGGATCAGTTTACAAACCTGAGTACACCCCTGGTCAATATCACTAAAATATCAAGTAATTACAACTAATGTCCATTTAATACAAGAGTGTTTTTTGTATGTCCACATTTACTTCTGACAACAGGTTCAGTTCTCCTGGATGGTCCCTGTCTTGCATAAATCTTTGGAGAGACATTTTGCCATTCTGTGCTCTGAGGCTGCACTTTGGGGT